>NW_020954576.1:44797907-44855788 GCF_900497805.2 Vombatus ursinus
ATCTATCTATCTATCTATCTATCTATCTATCTATCTATCTATCTATCTATCTATCTATCTATCTCTCTATCTATCCATCTATCCATATAATTTTTTCCTTCTACTACCCTAATACTGACAAAGGTCTCATGAGTTACAAATATCATCTTTCCATGTAGCAATGTAAACAGTTTAACCGTAATAAGTCCCTTATGATTTCTCTTTCCTGTTTACCTCTTCATGCTTCTCTTGAGTCTTGTATTTAAAAGTCCAATTTTCTATTCAGCTCTGGTCTTTTCATTAAGAATGATTGAAAGTTCTCTATTTCACTGAATGTCCATTTTTTTCCCCTGAAGGATTATACTCAGTTTTGCTGGATAGGTGATTCTTGGTTTTAATCCTAGCTCCTTTGCCCTCCATAATATATTCTAAGTCTTCTGATCCCTTAATGTAGAAGCTGCTAAATCTTGTGCTATCCTGATTGTGTTTCCACAATACTTGAATTGTTTCTTTCTGGCTGCTTGTAATATTTTCTCCTTGACCTGGGAGCTCTGGAATTTGGCTATAATATTCCTAGGAGTTTTCCTTTGGGGATCTCTTTCAGGAGGAGATCAGTAGATTCTTTCAATTTCTATTTTGCCCTCTGGTTCTAAGATATCAGAGCAGTTTTCCTTGATAATTTCTTGAAAGATGATGTCTAGGCTCTTTTTATGATCATGCCTTTCAGATAGTCCAATAATTTTTAAATTCTCTCTCCTGGATCTATTTTCCAGGTCAATTGTTTTTCCAATGAGATATTTCACCTTGTTTTCTAATTTTTCATTCTTTTGGTTTTGTTTTACAACATCTTGATTTCTCATTAAGTCATTAGCTTCCATTTGCTCCATTCCAATTTTTAAGGAGGTATTTTCTTCAGTGAGCTTTTAGACTTCCTTTTCCGTTTGGCCAATTCTGATTTTGAAGGCATTCTTCTCCTCATTGGCTTTTTGAACCTCTTTTGCCATTTGGGTTAGCCTATTTTTAAGGTATTACTTTCTTCAGTATTTTTTTGGGTCTCCTTTAGCAAGCTGTTCACTTGTTTTTCATGATTTTCTTGTATCACTCTCATTTCTCTTCCCAGTTTTTCCTTTACTTCTCTTATTTGCTTCTCAAAATCCTTTTTGAGCTCTTCCATGGCCTTGGACCAATTCATATTTTTTTGGAGGCTTTGGATGTAGGAGGTTTGACTTTGTTGTCTTCTTCTGGTTGTATGTTTTGATCTTCTTTGTCACCAAGGAAAGATTCTATGGTCTGACCTTTTTTTTGCGCCTTTGTTTGTTCATGATCTCAGACAATTACTTGAGTTTTAAATTTTTTGTTAAGGTAGGGGTCTATTTCCAGTATGGAGAATGTACTGTCCCAAGCTTTGGGGGTTTTGTGCAGCTATTTTCAGAGATACTTCTAAGGACCTGTAAATTTTCAGTTCTTCCAAGGTGGTATGATCAAGGGCAAAGCGTTTACTCTTTTCCTGGCCTATGCTCTGGTCTATGAGTGACCACAAGCACTCTTTTCTGCCTTGGAACTGTGAGGAGGGTTCCCGTTCCACCACCACCACAAGCTCCACCACACCAGGGCTCCTGCCTGCCCCACGACCACCACCCAGAACTGCAACCCAGATCCAAGCATGGGCAAAGCAAGAGAATCCTGCCTCAGTACTAGCAAAGAGATCCCTACAATCCCCCTCTGATCAGCTGCTTGATCCCCACTCTGTCTGTGGGCAGAGAGCTCTGGAAGCAGCCTATGGTTGCCCTGGGACTGGGACGGGGACTGAGATTATTTCTCACCACAGTCACAGATTTTTCCTACTGACCTTCTAAGTTGTCTTTGGCATTTGTGGATTGAGAAGTCTGGAAACCGCCACAGCCGCCCATGATTCAGTCATCTGAGACCTGATCCAGGTTTGCTGAGGCCTGGTCTTTACCTGCACACCCACACAGAACGGTGTTCCTCTCCCAGCCTGGCGCAATAGACCTATCCAATCAACCATCCAGGTTGTCTTAGGCTGGAAATTTGTTTCGCTTTGTCTTTTTGTGGATTCTGCTGCTCTAGAATTTGTTTAGAGCCATTTGTTTAGAGCCATTTTACAGGTATTTGGAGGGGTTTGGGAAGAGCTCAAACAAGTCACTGCTTTTATTCTGCCATCTTGGCTCTGCCCCTCCTCCTCCTCCTCCTCCTTCTTCTTCTTCTTATCTCTCTCTGTCTCTCCCTCTCCCTCTCCCCTCTTTTTCCCTCCCCTTCCTTTTCTCTCTCCCCCTTTTTCTTTTCTCTCCTCTAATCTTCTCTCTTCTCTCTCCTCTCTCTTTCTCCCTCTTTCGTTCCACTTCTCTCCTCTCTCATCTCCTCTCTTCCTCCTCCTCTCTCTTTCTCTTTTTCTGTCTCCTTTCTCTGTCTTTCTCTGTGTCTCTCTCTGTTTCCCTCTATCTCTCTCTGAATCTGTCTCCCTGTCTCTGTTTGTCTGTCTCTGTCTCTCTCCCTCCTCTCTCTCCTTATCTTCTCTCCCCTTTTCTCTCTTTCTCATCTCTGCCTTTCTCTGTGTGTCTGTCTCTCTCTGTGTCTCTCTCACCTTCTAACTCTGTTCTGCATTCTCTTTCTCTATCATTTGCCTATGCTGAAGGAGATGGGAAAACCTGGAGGAAGAAACGAAGGAATAGAAAGTGAATGTTGTTACATTGCTTATAAAAGAAAGATGAGATCTGATCCTCTCTCCCTAGAAGAAAAAAAATAACAAAACTCCCTCTCCCCTTTGTTAAGCGCCAAGTAAAGAGACCTCTAGTCTAGCAGTCTAGAAAGGCAACATTCTTTTCAAAGAGACTCATGGGCTGCTTAGGCATTATGTGTGCCTATGGTTCCTTACTCAACTTGGGGGAAGGGCACCCCTACTCCTACTTGAACTTCTTTCAGATTTTGAAACAGCTCTTTGAAAAAGAAAAGAAAAAATACAGATATTCATAGTTAACCCAACCAAGTAGCCCAATTCATTGCCTCTTGTACTGGAGCTTCCTTACATGGAGCTTAGTGCCTATGATTTTGTCTGCCACTTAACTGTGATTAGCTGGAAGCAATCTGCTTAAAGTTTAGGCGTCAGCTTATCACTTTGTTAACTGTGCATTCGTTTTCAAGGGGATGGTTAACTTTAATTGGAATAGGGGATTGAATAATGTGGCAACAGGTTCTGCGACATGTGGAAGCCAGAAGGGAAGAGAGAGGCCTTCACCATCAGATGCTGTAATGGGATGGGAAGGAGCTAACTAAAACACTGGGAACAGCTCATTGATGGCAATTACCCAGAGGTAGAGGCTAGGGGACTCTCCTTTGGAAATCCCTGTGCCTGGTAGTGCTTAGATCACCCTGTTCACCAGGTGGGAACGAAACCTAGAATAGCCACCTCCTCAGTCCCAGAGAAGGCTACCTCAGGTCAATCTTTCACATGGTAGGAAGAATTACCAAATCACAGAATCTACTTGGAAAGAACCACAGAGGCAATCCAGTCCAACCTGTACCTCAACACGAAATGCCTCTACAACAGAACTGACAAGTGGGCAGCTAGCCTTTCCTTAAAAAGACCTTCAAAGCATCCCATACCATTTCTACATAATTCTAATTGGGAGGAAGTTTTTGTAAAGTGCTTAGCAGGGTGACTTGCATGTGGTAAATGCTTATATAAATGTTAGGTATTGTTGCTGCTGCTGCTGCTGCTACTGTTGCTTTCCTTACATCAAGCCCACATTTGCACATATGCAAATATCACATCTCATCAAATATCACATATATCACCTGCTGCTTCGAGCTCTGCCTTCTGGAGCCAAGCACCACCAATCTATTCCCTCTTTCACGTGGACCACCTATAAAGTCCTCTGTTTGACATTTAAAGCCCTTCACAACCTGGCCCCAAGCTACCTTTTCAGCCTTAGTACACATGAACCTCCTTCATAAACTCCATGGTCCAGTCAAACTGGCATCTTTACTGTTCTTCACAAATAACACCCTGTGCTTTTGCAGCAGCTGTCCCCTAGGCTTGGAATGCATGGCCTCCTCATTTCTGCCTCCCAGAATCCCTGACCTTTTTAAAGATCGGCTCATGCTTCACATTCTACATAAGACCTTTCCTGATCTTCCAAGCTCCTGGTAGACTACCTACCAAAATCACCTTATGTCTACTTATATCTATGATATAGAGATGGAGATAGATATGTATGTGTGCCCACATATGCACATATCTATCTCTATCTCTCTAGCTATCTCTAGGTATCTCTATATCTGTATCTATCTATCTCTGTCTCTATCTATCTTTATCACTATATCTATCTCTATATCTCTACCCCCATACCTCTCTCTCTCTCTCTCTATATATATATATAGATATATGCATCTATCTCTATCTCTATATCTTTCTATTTCTCTATCTACCTAGCTATCTACCTATGTGTCTCCTTCTCTAAAATGTAAGCTCCTTGAGGGCAGAGTGTGCTTCATTTTTGTCCTTGTATCACCATAACCTAGAACAACATAGGTGCTTGATAAATGCTTGTTGACTGGTTGGTTGGTTGGTTGATTGATTGAAAAGGACTCAGGGGGGCAGCTAGGTGGCACAGTGGATAGAGTGCCAGCCCTGAAGTCAGGAGGACCTGAGTTCAAATTCAGCCTCAGACTAAATACTTGACACTTACTAGCTATGTGACCCTGGGCAAGTCACTTAACCCCAATGGCCTAAAAAGAGAGAGAGAGACAGAGACAGAGACAGAGAGACAGAGAGAAAGAGACAGAGAGAGAGAGAGACTCAAAGATCAGGTAAATTGCAGATGACTTCTGGGGTCCCTTGCAACTATAGGATCCTTTGACTCTCTAACCTTAGAGTAGATTTCATCCTATCCTTTTCATTTTAGGATGAGGAAATTGGAGACTGGAGAGGGACAGTGAGCTGTCCCACATCCTATCATGGCAGAACCAGGATAAGAACCCAGGTCCAGCAGTCCTGTTATTCTCTCACTCTATAGCCTTCCTTCCCAGGGCATCCTTGACTGCTGCCTCAAGAGGGGTTCACATCCTGCTGCTGAGGTGAGAATTGAAAGCAGGGGTACTGCTGAGGATGGAAAGTTGTATGCAGGACACTTTTTTGAGTTTAATTTGCAATATTAACACTTTCTTAACTCTAGACAATAGACAAAACACTAAATCAAACCCTAATCTATAGCGAACAGAGGGATAAATGCTCACATTAGAGTTCTGAAAGACAGAGATTGTAGGATCCTAGATTTGGAGCTGGGAAGGGCATAAGAGGAGATTTTATGCATCTCTCTCCTTTTATAGATGAGGAAATTGAGGTCCAGAAAGGGAAAGTAATTTACCTAAAGACATCAATGTCTGAGCTAGGATTTGAATCTACCACTCCAAATCCAGCACGGTTTCCAATCAATGCTAGACCTCCTAGAGGGGATACATTCAGGCATGGGGCTTAGCTTGTGCACATGAACAGTGGGGCCCACATAAACTCCCATCCTGTCTAGCACCACTCAGAGCACAAGATAGTAGTAGCTCATTGAATATTTATTAACTGGCTAGCTCCCACTCAGAAACAATTGTGTTCATTTTGCTCTCCCTTTATGGTACCCACTCACACAAAAACCCCACATGGCCTTTCATAAATTATTCTATTCTTTACCAGAGCCCTGCTCTTCCCCTCTGGGCCTTGGCCCATCACCCAACTCCATACAAATGATTAACACTGGCAACCTGGAGTGGAGAGACACCAGCACCACACTGACTGTTTGGGGTTTCATCAGATAAAGCTTTCCTAAATGGAGATTCACCCACTGGGGAAGTGGCAGCTACCAGAGATAACTGTGCTTTTCATATGTCAGCAGGTCTGGGGCTCTGTTCCTCCCGATTCACTGGCCCAAGGACACAGAATTATATTACAGTAGCCTTGCACCCCGCAGAGCTGAGATCTTGGCCCTCTTTTCACCTGGCTAGTCTGAATGACTATAGCAGGGTAAGGGCACAGAGCTCCCCTCTGAGCTACCTTCCCTCTCCCTTCCACACCCTCATGCAGTACTGCCTTGCCTGAGTCTCAGCTAAAGACTGGGTCTCTTTGCTCCTCCTTCAGGTGATCAACCCAGCTGGGAATACATGAGGCCTTCACAGAGAGAGGGATTTACTGTTTGTTGTTAGACTATTAACAAGCATAGGCTGTTAATGTTGTCTGATTGATTTCTAGATGTCTTTCCTTCTGGGCTGTTAAGAACTCCCTTTGCTGTGGAGGCCAGAGTTGGGAAACAAAGTGCTTCATCGCAGCAGCTGCTAGAAAAGCCAGAGGAATTTGTGAAGGAAATGCACGGCGGACTTGAATGTTGCACAGGACTTGTACAACAGCCTCCTAAATCACAGCTTCCAAGGGATATCTATCTCCACTGGCTTAGGGATGGTGAACTGCAGATATGTGCTTATATTCTAAGAGGTAGGAGGACCTTCATCAATAACCATTTACCAGAGGGATAATTTATTAAGATGCTTTATCTTAATAAAGCAGCACTCTGGACTTGGAGTCAGAAAGACCTGAGTTTTAATCCTGCCTTAGACACAGCTAGCTGTGGGACAACAGGTAAATGATTTACTCTTGTTCATCTTCAGTTTCCTCATCTGTAAAAGGGGATAATAATACCTGCCTCACAGGGTTAATGTGAAGATCAAATGATACCATATATAACACATTATTTTTATATATGTATATATTTACATATATATAGTGCTATGTACATATTAAAGCTCTATATAAATTATAGCTATTATTATTATTAAGTATTTACTCTGTGCAAGGAGCTATGCTAAGCACTTACAATACAAATACAATCAAGCAAAACTGTCTCTGACCTCAGGGAGCTTACATTAATGGGGGAAGAAAACATATAGAAGGGTACAAAAAAGGAGAGGAGGGGAGGGAGGGGGGAAATAGGAACATGGTGAGATGACCCAGAAATGGTCTGGAAACCTGAGCTGACAAGATAAGGCCAAAGTTCCCCTGTCAGAGCCAGGGTTAGGATCCAAGATTCTGGTGGGACAGTGATGGCCAAAGAGCAGATGTCATGGAGAAGAGGTATAGACACTCCTGATATGCCAGGCACCCTGCAGTCTGAGGTTCCAAGGAAAAAGCAAAAAACGGCCCTTGCCCTTGAGGAGTTTACATTCTAATACAGAAGACAACACACATCTTTCATTTTCAACGGGGACCAATGACATCACGGGGTGACAACTTAACTTGCTCATGAATTAGATTAAGTGAGGCAGAGTTGCACAAAGTTATCAGTCTCACTCTCGCTTCCAGAGTTATTGAAGTCCAGCGGCCTGGCAACGATGGCCTAGAATGCAGTGGATGACCTTGGTGTCTTCTATGTCTGACCAAGCTCTAAGTGCTCCACAACACCTATTTCAGCCACTTTCATGGCCATTGGAACAAATTGTTCTCATCCATCCATTCTGCCAGACAAAGTCTTCACATGCTTGGGACAGATACCCCTAACTCACCAATGGGTTGGAGGTCCATTGGTTAGCCTCAACCTGGTTTAGCCTATCTGCCAAGATGGTTTTACCAATGTGTGGCTGCTGTGCATGCTACGGCTTCTTGTAGCCACAGGTGAGAGTTGGCTAACAAGTGGACACCAGAGGTGAATAAGTGGCCCTGAAAAGGGCTCTGCAAGCCCTCACACCAAAGGTGCTAGTCCTCCCCGAACGTGCCATAGGATTATATATTATATACAGATTATAAAGAAGGTAACCTTGGAGTGAAGGGCACTCAAAGGAAGGGAAGCCAAGAGAAGCCTCCTGAAAAAAGCATAATTTGAATGGAATCTTGAAGGAAGCCAGAGATTCTAAGAGATGAAGATGAAGGGAAAGCATTTTAGTATGGAAGTTGGAAAATACAAAGGCATGGGGATGGTAGATGGAGCACCAGATGAGAAACAAGTGGTATAGATGAACCTTGGAGGGCAGTAATGTGTTTGTAATTTAGTCATTTTTCAGTCATGTACAACTTTTCATGAACCCATTTGGGGTTTTCTTGGCAGAGATACTGGTTTGCCATTTCCTTCTCCAGCTCATTTTACAGATGAGAAAACTGAGGCAAATAGGGTTAAGTGACTTACTATCTCACACAGATAGTAAGAATCTGAGGCCAGATTTGAACTCAGAAAGATGAGTCTTCCTGACTCCAACCCTGGCACTCTATTCCCTGTACCACCTAGGTGCCCTGTAATGTGTTTAGAAGACTAGAGAAATATAGGAAGGGGTATGTTGTGAGGAACTTTAACAAGGATGCCTTCTACAAAATTGGTGACAAGTATTCATATATGCCTTGTTTAAGGACTTCCAGTGAGCGCATGTGGGGTTGGGAGGGGGATTGGGGGAGATGGGCTCTAATTCAGGAGGGAATTCATTCCAATAGATTTTCACATTCTCATGGCTAGGTCTTCCAGGACCTTCCAGGCAAATATAGCTGCTTTCCTCAGTTTTTACCCACCCAAGAACACTATAAAGGCAGGCCCAGGCCCTAGGATGATAAAGATTATAGATTTAGATTTGGAAGGGGGCTTGAAGGTTTTCTTGCTCAGCACCCTCATTTTAACAGTGAGGAAGATGAGGTCCAGATACATGATGTGACTTTATGGGATCATGGCTCTAGAGGTGGGATGACCCTTAAAACTCATCTAACCCAACCCCTTCATTTTATGAATGAAAAAACTGAGGTCCAAAGAAGTGAACTAATTTGCCCAAAGTCACCCAGATAGTAAATGGAAGAGCAAGGACTTGAAACCAGGTCCTCTGCCTCTGAATCCAGATTTCTTAACACTGTACCATGAGAGATATTAGGATACTTACCCGTGGAGAGCATGAACAGAAGCTTTGATCAGTTTAAATTTAATTCAACAAATATTTATTGGGTCTCTCCAAGATGACCAGAAGATCAGAGAGATGGCAAAATAACTTCAACTTCAGTGGTGAAAAGTCTTGGAATCCCAGAGTAGGTCACATCTACCCATAGAAATTGTGGAATTTTCTTGGAAGATTTTATAAAAAAATAATAGTAGGTGTTTTTCTAGGGTCTCTCACTGGCCTAGTGGTCAGAAGACCTAGGTTCCAGTGCCTGTTGTACTATTAATTACATGTATGACATTAGACAAGTCATTTAACTTCTCTGAACCTCTTTCCTTAATGGTGTAATAAAGATTACCCATTGGTGAGTTAGAGAGATGTCTAACCCAAGCATGTGAAGACTTCCCCTGACAGAATGGGCAGATGAGAACAATTTGTTCCATTGACCATGAAGGCTATTGATACAGGCACTGTGGACAGCCAGAGCTTGGTCAGACTCTGAAGACACCAAGGTCATCCATTGCATCCTGGAACATTGCCAGTTGTTTTGACTTTTGTCTTGTCATCGGACTTTGATGACTCCGAAGGAGAGAGTGAGGCTGATGACTCTGCAATTCTGCCTCACTTAAATCCAATTCACATGAAAGTCAAGATATCACCCACGATGTCATTGGTGCTCTTCAAAAACAAAAGACAAACAATGTCAATAAGGATTACAATCTTTCTCTCCCTGCTTGATGGCTCTTACATTTTCTAGAGATTTAAGGAAGTGACTCAGGTACTTTGAATAACTCCACCCATTTGGGGGTGGGGAAGGAGAAATGGAAGGATGATTGGATAGGAACTGATCCCCCTTAGTCCTTAGACCTAGCATGAAATATTGATGCAAGTCAACAATACAAGTGGGAATAAGACAACACAAATGTTCATAAGTCACTTCGAGCCAACATGGACTTGAAGAGAAAGATGAGCTTGCAAAAGTCAATAAAATTAGTTCCTCTAACTCCCTTAAGGATTTGTTGTATGTAAGTCCTGGATCTGTGGGGACCAGGATACAAAAGAAGACTTAGATAATGAAGGGACTTTTGTACAGAGGTGTATTTTTAAACCATAAATACATCCTGTGTGTTCATTCCTTATAGGTCAATTGTCAGAGAGCTGGTCTTCTGGGAAATGAAATTAGTGCTATCTGCTAAAGACTTAGAAGACCAGCAGAACTTCCAAGTGATGGAAAATTGAGTGGCATTAGAGAAAAAGTCACTACCTGTTGAGAGGTGACAAGAGCTTGAAGAAATAGTATTTCAGAGAATAACAACAGGGAGCTGAGATTTGTGATACCTGCTATAAGCAACTGTAGGCAAGAGCTGCCAGAAATTAATAGTTCTGCCGATAGACAGAGACAAGTGCCAATTTGGAGAAGCAAAACTCACCCAATCTCTGTTGGACCCCAACATCAGTATAGTACTCTGAGTCACTGAGACTATGAAAACCTTTTTAATAGGCAGAATTGTTGTTGTTGTTGTTGTTTTATCAGCTCTGATGTAAGTCCTGTCTCTTTCTGTGAACTTGTAAATAAAACTGCTCAAATTTTGAGCCTTGTGAGCCTGTGTGCTTGTATGGAGCACTAGTGACTCTTGGGAAGCAAATGATACTGAAGTTCCAAGGTGATCTGGGAAGATGCAATAAGCCAGAAATAAGAGAAATCTCCCAAAGTATTCCCAGATCCCTTGTTTTAGGAGGGTACCTCTAACACGTCTTATATTGTAAATTGAGGAAGATAAACTAAATGTTCTTCAAGGTCCCCTCCAGGTCTATTGAAGTTTCTGTATTTAGGTACAACCTTGGGGACACAAAAGTATTAGCTAAATGTTTTTTCAAAGTCCTTTCCAATACTAGAATTCTTCAGTTATTCAATATTTAGTATTTTATAAGGAATGTAGCCACAATCCATATTTTGTATTAAAGAGGAACTTCTAGTTCATATATACAGAGCCTCTGCTATTTTGTATAAGTCCCACAAATTCTAAAGGAACATTTGGGGATGTTTACTCCCAATCAGACCCTCTTAAACTTCAGCTGTCCCTATTTATCTTTAGCCTTAAGTGAGAAGAAATGGCAGGTTCTATAAGCAATGTGGTTAAAGCAACCACAGAAGGGCTGGGCCACTGCATCAGTGAAGACTTCTGAAAAATTTACTAGCATGCTGTTGCTTTCAGAGCTGAAAGTTCAGACAGGAAAAATTGACAAGCATTGCCCAATGAGGGGGGGAACTTGCTTGCTTTATGGTTGCTTTATAATTCATTCTCAATTCAAAGTTGATAATGGAAACGCACTTATGCAGTTTGCTTTCCTCTACATATGGAGAGAGCATAGCTTTGGATCCAAAAAGGCCTAGACCGCCTACAAAAGCAAAGCAAATTGAGATATGAATCCTCCTTCCTTTCTTCTGTTCCCCAAGTTTCCTGGGCCCAGCAGCTCCAATGGAAACAGAAGAAAAATCTAACTCCACTAGCTGCTTCAGTGTAAACTATGTAATAGGAGCCCTCCTATTGTCTTAATGTTCACATTCAGTGCGATAATTGGTGAGCATGGAATTCAATTTCACCTCTCCCCTGGGAACTGCAATAAGCAAGCCATGAGGATGAGCTAGATCTGGGCACAGATATGGGGAGAGGGAGGGAGAATGGGAAGGAGGAGAGAGAGACTACCTGCAGCCATCATCTCTTGCCTAGTTTTTACTGGGCACCTCCAAAAGTTATTCCATTGTCTCTTGACTCAATCCTTCCAACCTGGCTCTCCACATTTGAGGATCTGGGAAAACACAAAGGTGAGTCCTTTTTCCATGGAATTTTTGCTGACTATAATCATCACATTTTGAGTCACAGTTTCTTAAACTTTCTGCTTTATAGGTTCCCAACCCTTCTTCTCTTCTGAAGCTTCTGGAAAGACGCTGCCCCTTCTCACTTGTCTTTGAAATCTAATCACTCCCTCTCTCCATAATCTCTCTGGGACTTTCCCATCTCTGAGAATTTGGAACATAGATAAATTCTACAAATTAAAGGGAGGGGTGGGGAAGAGATTATTTTCCCAAAGGAGGTTGGACTAATCTACAGGAAACCCTACATGAGTAAAAGTGTCCAGAGTTCAAGTTACTGCTGTTACCTCATGTCCTGGATAAGGGCAGAAGGTGCCAGTTTACCCTTAGACCACTTGTGGGAATGTTCAATTATATTAACAAACATTTACTAAAGGCATCCTGTGTGCAGAGAATTGTTTTAAGCCCTGGGGAATATACAATATTTGGATAAAACAATACCCCTTCCCTTTAGGAGATTTCAGTACAGTAGGAGACCCCAGGATTCCCTTGAAAACTAGACTGAGGTTCCTAACTCATCTATTAAACCATAAAGTTTATAAATCTTCCAGATGATACAGCAGGCACATAAATTCAAGACAGGAAACATTTAATGAAGCATATTATAATGTAAATAGCAAAAAACTGGATCAAGCATCAGACATTCTCAGCATCCAATTACAGATGACTTCTTTCTCCAACCATTTCTTAGGCATAAGTATACATAAAGGATGGGCCAGGTACCCAGCTCATGGTCTAAGAACACCTATACTCCCAGGAGCCTTGACTCCCAATTAACTACTCTTAAGTCTCCAGCATGAGGAAGAGTGATAGGAGCACAGCCTTTAAGAAGTTACTGGCCCATTAAGGAAGGGCACTCTTAAACTCGTAAGGCTTACTTTTCCTCAATTTGAGGCTCTTCATGGTCAGTATACACCAATCACAGCTCCATCCAGCTGCTCTCTCTCTCTGGTCACCATTTTCCATGTCTACTCACCCTCATATGTGCAGCTACTCACCGACCATTGTCTTCCACCTCTCTCCATCTTTATACCCTGCATGCATGCTGGCTTCTTCCTCTACTTATTTATCATCACTCCAGTCCCCAACCCCAAGATTTCCATACTCCTTTTGAACTGGGTATGCCAGGCTTATGCATAGACTCCTGGGAGAAAATGTTTGATGACTTCTCCCAAAAGAGCAAGGCCGTAGATTCCAAAGCATTCTGGACTGGTTCTCAGCATACAGTTAATACATCATAAATGCATAAAAGAGATGCAAAGTGCTATGTGGGATCAGAGTGGCACAAGATCATTATGAAGTAGGAAGATTAGGAGAGACTTCCTGGAAGAGATAACATTTCAATTGGACTTTAAGGGTCAGTTTAAAGGATGAGATTTCATCAGGGGTAGTAAGAATGGGGGGATTTGGGGCATAAATTTTATTTGTATAGCTTTAAGGTTTACAAAGCACTTTATATCCATTATCGTGTACTCACAACACCCCTGTGAGGTCTAAGGGACAAGCGTAATTATTCCCATTTTACAGACAAAGAAACAAAGGCTCTGAGAGTTGAGGCAATAGGCTGAAACAGGTTAAGTATTTTCCCTGGATTATAGGATCATAGATTGATAAAAGTCAGAAAGGGCCTTAGAAATCATCTATCCACTCATCTACCCATCTGTCCATCATTCTACTCACTCATTTAAGAGGTAAGAAAAGTAAAGCCTTGGCTTAGACAAGGCCACATAGCTTGTAAATAGAACTGGGATCAGAACCCAACTCCCCCAATTCCAAATCCAATCTTCTTTCCTCTCCGCTATGCTTCTTACGTCCCACAACCTCAGTCCCCATAGGGCAATCCTTTCATTGCGTCCCTAAAGCTGGTTAGTTGAAGTACTAGAAGATTAAAAAAAAAAAACTTTCTGACACAAGGACCTGGGTCCTTTAGGCAATTGCTGCAGGGGACACTGGGGCTCTCTTGGATGAGGGACCTTGCTTATTAACATCATAACTCAAGCAAGTTGCTTAGAGTCAGTGCACATGGAAAATTGCATTCTATAAAGTGTTGAAGCTGCAAAGTCACCAGCTGAGTCGATAGACTTTTATTTTAACGATGTTTGTGATCAATATTTAAACAGGATTGACCGAGCCTGCCGCCTGGTGCACCTCTCTTTTTCCGGCTGTTTGTGAAAGATAAAAAAAGAAAAAATTACTCAGAGGATACAATACATTGAGTTAAGGAGGGGTGTGTTGCTGGGTCAGGGTATACAAGCACATTAGAATGAAAGGGAGTGGCATAAAGGAAGAATTCCATAAAGAGCCTGAGCACTGGATGATAATGAGTTCTGGTACCTCACATGCTCAGTCTCTCAGGAGCTCTGGCTCTTGACATTCATAAAATCAAAGAATGGTAGAACTGGCAAGGAACTTAATGATCATATTCCAACGCGTTTATTTTACAGAAGAGGAAACTGAGGACCCAAGAAGAAAAATAACTTGCCTAAGGCCACAAAGCTAATAATCAGCAGAGCCAAGGACTTGAACACAGAAATTCTGACTTCAAGTCCCATGATTTTTCTATGAGGCTGTGTTGCCTCTCAACACCATATTGCTTTTACAGACAAAGCTGTGAATTAGAAAGATTTTTTTTTCAGGTGGGATTGTTTGGCTTCTCTCGTAGATTGTTTTTATTTACTTTTTGATTTGCTTTTTGCTTTAGGTAAATCCTTAGGTTCTTGGCAAGATGTAATTTGTCTTTGAAATTTTCAGTGTTCAGGCAACAAGCATTTATGAAATGGATCCAATATGGCTGCTGCTGTGTTGGGCATTGTATATGCAAAGATAAAAATGAAAGTCTCTATTCTTGAGGAACTTACATTTTATTGCCATAAACAATACAGACATTTAAAAGTATACACCCAAAAAATTAAAAGTAAATATGAGGTAATTTGGGGAAGCACCAATGGCTTGGGGGATCAGGAGAGGCCTCATGTAGCATTGTTGAGCCTTTACTAGTAGCTCTTTTTTTTTTTTAGTAATATTTTATTTTTCCCCAATTGCATGTAGACACAAATTTTAAGGTACTTTTTTTTTAATTTTGAGTTCCAAATTCTCTCCTTTCCTCCTCTTTCCCCTCCCTAAGACAGTAAGCAATTTGATTTAAGTTATACATGTGTAATCATTCAAAACATATTTTCCTATTAGCCATACCATGAAAGAAAACAAAGACAAAAAAACAATAAAAATAAAGAAAGTTTTAAAAAGTATGTTTTAATCTGCATTTAGACTCTACCAGTTTTTTCTCTGGAGGTGGATAAAAGCTACCAGGGAATATATTACAAGCATGCCAATGCAAAGGACTGGTGATGGAAGATGGAAAGTCATATAATGAACAGCAAGAATATTAGTTTATCTAGACTATCATCAGAGTAAGTTGCCCTGACAATAAATATGATGGTGACTAGACTGAGCTGATGGCTAATTCATGAATTTGCAGTAATTTGATTAAACAAGCATACAAATATTCACTTGGCACTGTACCTCCTAGGCCCTCTTCCCTTTTCTTTCTACACTCTCTCAGTGGCCTCATCAACTCACATGGGGTTAATTGCCATTTTTCTGCAGATCTATTTATCCAGCCTTAGTTTCTCCTGAGGGGGGCATAGACAGTTGTCTTGTCCTTTGTCTTGCCACTGGACTCTGATAACTCTGGAGGACAGAGTGAGGCTGATAACATTACACTGCTCTGCCTCACTTAAATCCAATCCACTTGCAAGTTAAGATATCACCCTCTTGATGTACTGGTCCTCTTCAAGAATGAAGGACAAACAACAACAAGTACAGCAACAATGTCAGTTTCTCCTGCACTCTAGTCATGAATCTACAACTGCCTATTGGATATTTCAAACTGGATGTCCCATCGTATCTCAAACTTACCATGTTCAAAACAGAATTCGTTATTTTTCTCCCCAAAATTGCCCCTTTTCCAGGCTTCCCTGTTTTCATTGAGTATCCTCAATTCTCCTGCATCCCACATAACCAATAAGTTGCCAAGTATTGGAATTTCTGTATACATAACATCTAAAGTGTATTGTGAGGCTCAGATGGGATAATAGATGTAAAACATTTTGCAAACCTTAAAGCACTATATAAAGGAGAGTTTTTATTGTTACTATTATTATTATTGTCATCATCATCATCATCATCATCATCCTATATATTATTACTATCTGGTAGTCACTAGGTCTCCTTCTGGTGATGACTTCATTCCATGAGCCTTCTACTAAATTACTGCTGAGCTCAAGTAATGTTTAAATAGCAATACTGGTATATGCTGGTAAATGTTTAATAACTGGTCTTGGGAAAAATGTATACATACATAATATAATAGATACAAGTTTCATTTGCATTACTAACACTTTCTTAAGACTAGACAATCAATAAAACAATTAATCAAGTCTTTATTTATAGCACCTAATGATTTCTGAAGTGTATAAATGTTCAAATCGAACACTTAACTACAGGGTCTCCATAGCCAGCACATCTTTGAACATCTCATCTGTCCCCTTCTTTCTACTCACATACTTCAGGTCCTAATCACCTCTCCCATGAATTATTGTAATAGATTCCTAAGTGTATTTCCTGTTTCAAAACTCTTCCCAGGCTAATCCATCCTCCATGTAGTTACAAAAGTAATTTCCCTAAAGTATAGGTCTAACCAAGCAGCTAGATGGCGCAATGGATAGAGTGTTGGGCCTGGAGTGAGGAAAACTCTTCATGAGTTCAAATCTGGCCTCAGACACTTATGAGCTGTGTGACCCTGGGTAAGTCACTTAACTCTGTTTGCCTCAGTTTCCTTAAGTGTCAAATGAGCTGGAGAAGAAAATGGCAAACCACTCCAGTATCTTTGCCAAAGAAAATCCCAAATGGGGTCATGAAGAGTCAGACACAACTGAAAAATGACTGAACAACAACATAGATCTAACCAGGTCACTCCCCAATTCACTAAACTCCAATTGCTCCCTACACCCTCTAGGATCTGTTTGGCTTCTAAGACCTTTGCAGTCTTATCCTAATACCTTTCCAAGGTTATTATGCCTTACTCCTCTAGCCAAACTGTTCTTCTTGCTGCTTCTTCAATATAATGCTCCATTTCCCATCTACCTTTGCACTGGCTATCCACCATGCCTGGAATGCACTTCCTCTTCATCTCCATCTCTTAGAATCTCCAGTTTCCCTCAAGACTTAGCTTAAATTACAACTTTCATATAAAACATTTCCAGATCCTCTCAGCTCCTAGTGCCCTCCCCACACTCACATTTATTTTGTAAATAAATCAGATGTGATTGCCTCTGTATGTCATCTTCCAATAGAATGTGAGCTCCTTGAGGTCTGGGACTGTTTCATTTTTTGCCTGTGTATCTCCAGTACCTAGCGTAGTGCCTGGTACATAATAGGTACTTAATAAATGGTTGTTGAGTGATTGGTTGATTAATTGATTGGTACCATGAGCCTAGAATCCTGCTGGTCTCCGGATAGAATACCTGACCCCAATCTCTATATTTTAAATCCATCTGCACCTAGCCTAGTCTTCTGGAAATGCCACTTTCACTATTTAACTCTCCTTGAGAACTTTCAAGGACTCCTGCCTGCTTCCTATATGAAATCTAAACACTGTTGCCTAAATCTCAAGGATATCCACGGTCTGGCTCTACTTTACTCGCCCAATAATTAATTGACCCACTTTCTATTACATACCCTCTCATAGTACCAGTTTCATTGCTGTTTCCACATTCAGCGTACTCACTCAAATGGCTATGTTTTTTTTTTCTGTAGTCCCTGTTCTAAGTACACAGTTAGTCTTCAACAGATGCTTGACTGATTGTTGATTCAACATGACATAGGCAAATCACACTTAGTCCCTCCATAAAAAGCCAAAATTTCTGGGGTGTTCATAAAGTACAACCACTAGAAACCAAAGAAATTGAACCAACCCAGGTGTACTTTTAGGTCTGACTTGCCTATGATTACTATATTCATACATGTTCAAGGCTTTGCCTAACTTAGACTTGTGATTTTGTAAAGCACAGTTGAAAATCTTGTATACTGTATTATGTATTACATAGAAGGATGGAAGCCCTGAGAGTAAGGGACCACTTGGATTTTTATACAGTCCTGGATACAGTCTCTGGGTTGGGAGCTTGTAGCAGCATATTCCAGCCTGTAGACAAAAGCTGAGACCGAGTGATGGCCACACTGTTGAGGCTGCACCTGTGTCCTTATTGTATATTTTCCTGGAATGTTTAGCATCAATGGAACAGGGTAAGTTTGCTGAATGTGAGTGACATCTCCCATCCTTAAATCTCTTATGAAACTGGATCCCAAGAGAAGTACAAGAGTGAAACTCTAAGGCAAGTGTTCTTAGCCTTTTCATGTCATGGATGCCTCCGGAAGTCTATAGGCTTTTTTTTTTTTCAAAATAATGCTCTCAAATTCATAATATAAAATGAATCAGATTACAAGGGAAGTCAATTATATTGAATATGATTATCAACATATTTTTCCCACACAAGTTCATAGAATGCCTGAAATCTATCCATGGACCCCTTGGCTCTTGCAGAGCCCAGATTAAGAACTCCAGCTCTAAAGGCAATGAGACTGATTTCTATGTGTGCTGTGCTGAATCAATCTCGTCATTCCACAGACACACTTTATATACAATAAGCTCCTGTCCTTGGGGAGCTTTCAAGACAAAACAAGAGAACAACTCAAGAATAAAATTCCATGGCAGGCGTTGTAGATTCTCAGTGTTGTAGGGGACCACAGTAAAGAGAAATAGATCAATGTTGGCCAGATAATAAAAGGGGAGAAGGGAATAAAGCAGGGGCAGGTAGGGGACAGAAGGCGGTCTTGAATTGTCAGATGGGGTTGGAATCAGGCCTGGAAAGTTGGACACAACATGGAGAAGTAATGATGAAGAGTGTGGGCATTACTTACAGGCAAGGGAAAACATCATAGAGCTTCTTTCCCAATGGAGAGAAGTCAATGACTTACTTGTAGGACAGTGAAGAGACTGGCCTCCCCTGAGTAAATTGTGCATGTTGGGAAATAATGGGAAACAGGTTTCGACAGATTGAGTGGGGCCAGATTATAGAGAACCTTTAGAGGCAGGATGAGGAGTTAGCACTGAATTCTTTAGTGCATTAGTCAGGGCAGGGACATAAGAAGTGCAGTGTTTTAAGACATTGACTTTCCTACTGATTTCTTAGAGCACAGGAAAAAAAAACAAAATAAAACAAAGGGTTAATCTAAAAACCAAACACTCTCCCAAATACAACAGAGGAGTCTATTTGTTCAGGATTCTCTACCTCTGGCACAAACAGTTGGCGGAGTTCAATAAGTCAGTCTCTGGCGTATGGCTCCTAATGATTCTGATGTTAGATGGCTGGCCAAATGACTGACTTTCTCCATTGATCGCAAGAGCCTGAGATATGAATGATGGATTGAGCCACCAGAGCAGCTGCCTGTGGGAAGTTTGATTTTGTTCAGGTGAACTGTTCCAGACAAACTCTCCTCCCCCGTCCCTTCTGACCTTCCCTGTCTCCCTTTCTGCCTCTCTCTGACACATCTTCTGTTTCTTATTCTCCCTCCTTTTTCCTCTATTTTTGAATATCCATCTTGATTTGGGAAAAGGGGGTAGGGGGAGAGAGAAAGAAAACCAAATCATTTAGAATCTTCCTTTTAAAGCATGGGCTGTGATCCAAAAGTCCTCTTAGCACATCCACAGGTCTTAGAGTCACATCTGCTGCATTTGTGGCTGAGGGAATTGCATAAGCATTACCTATGGGAACCTGATCCTGTTTCTGACCTGGTATCCACACCCCAAGGCTTCTCAAATTGGGACACAGGACAGGAGACAGGGGACCCATCTGCTCACTCCTTGACTAGTCTTCTTTGAGGTGTAAGAAACAGAATAATAAGGCAGAGAGGGGCACCTCTAACTTCGCAGACCTATCCATTGTATAGGATTGCAGCGCTCTATTTCAAGGATTCAAAACAGATGCATATAGAAGATGGGTTTACTTTGGTTACTACATGAAAGGCTGAACTGAAGCCAATATGGATTATTTTAAAAGCACTGATATATTTTAAAGTCAGATCAGTCTGGATCTTATTAAACTCAACTTTCCTCCATGCGTATATGGAGGGATGCTGGGGATACATGTGACTCTAGGTGTGGTTTATCCTGATCCCACTAAAATGCTGTAAAGTCATCCCTAATTTATATATATATATAGGCCTTCTTTATATGTTTCATTCCCCACTTGTCACCTCAAAAACCACAGTGCCCAGTGGAGGGGCTAATCTCAGTTGGATTCAACTCCATGTTGGTATGTTGCAAGGGTGTCTCAGCCCGCATTTGAGTGCATGAGTATGTGTGTCTGGGTGTTATTTATCAAAGCTAAGATGAGAAAACTGAAACCCAGATTTGATTCGGTTTGTGACAAGAATTGGGCTGCCAAAGGCAACAAGCCACATGGGCTGTCATTGCATGGAGTGATTCTGCTTGGATTGCTTTTATAGACACTTTTTTCTAAATCTCAGTATACTGCAGACTCTCAGACACCTTCCTAATCCATTTGTGTCTGTGTGTCGATACACATCCACAAATCCACATATACATATTTGAGCTTAGAGGGGGGAAAACACATCGTCTAAGCATAGGGTATTTTACACAGCAAAATGGATTTCACTTTTTGTTTGTTATCTTTGTAAGTTCCTTTCTTCCTGCATGAATGCCCTTTCTTCCAAGAAAAAGCTTTTCGTTGATAGCTGTGATTTGTATGCTTCTAACCCCCATACAACTACTGTATTCTGTCCCTCCCCATTGATGTCTTTCCTGTTAGTCTGAAATATAATTTTCTCTCCTATCTTGGAAATTCTATTCAACAAATACTTAATAAGCATTTATTAAGCACCTTCTATATTCAGGTCAGACAGCTAGGTGGCATAGCGGATAGAGTGCTGGGGCCTGGAGTCAGGAAGATCTGAGTCGAAATCTGGCCAATGTGACCATGGACAAACCATTGAACTCTGTCTGCCTTCGTTTCCTCATCTGTCAAATGAGCTGGAGAGGGAAATGAAAAACCATTAGATTATCTTTGCAAAGAAAACCTCAAATGCGGTCAAGAAGAATCAGACAAAACTGAAAAAATGACTCAACAGCAATAAGCAAAGTTGGAGTATTGGTGTAGATGACACAAATAGTAGATGTAGATAATACAAATAGTAGATATAGACAAAAATGAAAGAGTCTCTGCTAATGAGGGACTAAATTTCCATTGCCTTTATTTCACTTGATCTTGTGGTCTTTCTTGCACGTTACCTCCTTCCCTCCTCCAATGGTCTGTGACCTACATTATCTCCTCCTAACTATAACCTCATTATAATCTCATAACTATAACCCCATTATCTCTTCTTAAGTATAACCTCAGCTTGTGATTGTCCTCTGGAGCTCATTCTTCATGCTCATTTAGAATTAGGGAAAACTGAGTCCGATTCCTGTCTCAGCCTCTTTTGAGCCATGTAGCCCTGACTAAGTCACTTAGCTTCTTCTATCTCATTTTTTTCTCATCTGTAAAATAGAGGTAATAACAGTGGCTACCTCACAACTCACAGAGTTGTACTAAGGATAAAACTTATATAAATGTATAATGTACTTGGAAACATTAAAGTGTCATATAAATGTTAACTGTTATTATCATTCTCACTTTATACTCATTCCTTTGGAGAATGCATCTATCTTCACAGCTTTGACTAATATTGCCTTGTCCTCATCTGATTTTATGAAGTTCATATAGAAACGTGTCACTGTCCTACTATTATCTTTTTATAGTTAATAGTCTATGGACTATTTCACAGGTGAGTAAAATGACTGGGTTTTTTTGTAATGGAATTAGGGCATTTTAATGTCATTTCATCTTCTGTAAGCTCACTAAAGACATCTTTGGTACAACTCCAGTGGCAGACAGAATGATAGAGATTTCATATACCTCAACCTGTTCTCATGTGGTGTTGAGTTCTTCCAGTAGCTCTCTATATTTTGAAAGCTTTTCATTCTATGTAGCTTGAATATTATGTGGTGTTTTTTTATGCCAACATCTATTAAGAACTTTGTTCTTAAATTTTTATGGATGCAATGTCTATTTGGACTGGCAATAGTTCTGTCTACATTCTAAAATATATACAGAACTGAGTCAAATTTATAAGAATACAAGTAATTCCCCAATTGATAAATGGTCAAAGAATATGAACAGGCACTTTTCAGATGAAGAAATTAAAGCTATCTGTAATCACATGAAAAAATGCTCTAAATCACTATTGATTAGAGAAATGCAAGTCAAAATAACTCTGCGGTACCACATCATACCTATCAGATTGGCCAACATGACAAAACAGGAAAATGATAAATATTGGAGAAGATGTGGAAAATTGGAACACTAATTCATTGTTGGTGGAGTTGTGAAATGATTCAACCATTTTGGAGAGCAATTTGGAGCTATGCCCAAAGGGCTATCAAAATGTGCATACCCCTTGACCCAGCAATAGCACTTCTAGGGTTGTCTCCCAAAGACATCATACAAATGGGAAAAAGACCCACATGTACAAAAATATTTATAGAAGCTCTTTCTGTGGTGGCAAACAATTGAAAATTGAGGGGATGCCCATCAACTGAAGAATGGCTGAACAAGTTGTGGTATATAAATGTAATGGAATACTATTGTGCTGTAAGAAATGATGAGTAGGCAGACTTCAGAAAAACCTGGAACGACTTGTATGGACTAATGCTGAGTGAAGTGAGCAGAACCAGGAGAATGTTGTATGCACTAATAGCCATGTTGTGTGCTGACTAACTTTGACAGACTTATCTCTTCTCAGCAATGCAATCTAAGACATCTCCAAAAGTTTCATGATGGAAAATGCTGTCCACATTCAGAGAAAGAACAATGCAGTTTGAATGCAGATTGAAGCATGTTATTTGCCCTTTTTTTCCTTCTGTTTTGTTTTGTTTCTTCTTTCTGGTGGTTCCTCCTATTGGTTCTAATTCTTCTTTACAACATGACCAATATGAAAACATGTTTAATAGGAATGTATATGTAGAGTCTACATCAAATTGCATACCTTTTTGGGGAGGGAAGTGGGGAGGGATGGGGAGAAAATTTAAAACTCAAAAGTTTATGGAAGTGATTAAAATAAAATAAAATAATTAATTAAAAAACAGTTCTGTCTATAATGATGCTCCAAGATAGTTTATTCCTTGAATTCTCTAGGATATTTTGGGGCTATTTTTATCATTATCATTATTTTACATATTAAGATAGTAATTATTATTAGTACATACTCTTACCTCTATGTCAGTGACTTTTAATTCTGTATCACTAATTCTGATTTGATCTCTAGTCTCAACTTTCTAGCTGCCTGCAAGACATTTTTAGCCAAATAGCCCATTGTCATAACAAACTTATCATGTCTAAAATCAAATTCATTCTTATCCTCCCAAAATTCCCCTTTCCAACCTGTCTATTTTTGCTACCACCAATCCCCTGGTATCAACTTGAAAGTTTAAAGTATCTTTGGGTTCCGGGAGCCAAGAAAACAGAGTAAGCAGTAAATTAATGTAACTCTCCCATATTCATCTCCAAATAACCATAAAATAGCACCCCAAAACAAATCCTAAAACAGCAGAAACCGCAAAAAGACAAGGTGAAACAATCTTTTAGCCCAAAAGATTTGGAAGATAAGCAAGAATGGTCGGTCTTTTGGGGTAAAAGGGGAGCACAGTCCAGAACAGGAAGCATTGTAGAACAGGTAACCAGCAGCAAGCCCCACTCCAGCAAACCAGGGGAGATCCTGAGCCACAGTTCAGTGGAGCAGGCAAAGGCCAACACCAGGATCCTCTGCATACCTCAGCATAGCCAGAGGAATGGGCAGACTCCAGCTCTGAGAACAACCATGTACTTCAACACAGCCCCAGGGAAAAAGTTATTGCCAATCATATGGGTACCTAAGCAAACAGGTAGCCACCAGGCCCAGCCCCACCACATAATTCAGTGCAGCCTTGAGCAAACAGGCAGATTCCTGTGACCAGACCACTAGTGCTTCAGTGTAGCCCAGGGAAACACAGAAATGCCCCACCAGCCTCAGAACACACCAAACACCAGAACTAGGACCCCGGCTCAGCACTAGATAAGCTGCCAGACCCCTATAGCCTCCAGCAACACCAGCCATCTCCCACCCCAACCCCTCAGTGCAGTGCCAGACACAAGAGTCCCCCATGGGCCTTAGGACAACATCAGTGCAGCACCAGGTAAACAGCCAGGGCCTGCAGCCCCTGGCACAAGAAGCCTGAAACAGTGCCCCTTCCACTCCAGGAGAAGAGTTCAAATTTAAAAGACAGGAAAAAGCCAAAAAAAGATAAGCAAAAAACAAAAAGAATCTGTCCACATAAAATTATTATGGTGAAAATCAAATTAGTATGGGAAGATCAAGACACAAACTCAGAAGAGGACAACAATGTCAAAACACCTATGGGCAAAAACCCAAAGAAAAATAGGAAGTGATCTCATTAAAGAACTCATAGAAGAGCTCAAAAAAGAGTTTTAAAATCACATAAGAGAGGTAGAAGAAAAATTGGGAAAAGAAATGAGAGTGATGCAAGAAAATTATGAAAAAAGAGTCAACAGCTTGGAAAAAGAAAACAACTACTTAAAAAGTAGAATTTGCCAAGTGGAAAAGAAGATACAAAAATACACTGAAGAAAACATCTTAAAAAATACAATTGGCTAAATGGAAAAGGAAGTACAAAAGCTAATTGAGGAAAACAATTCCTTAAAAGTTAGAATTGGGCAAGTGAAAGCTAATGACTCTATGAGACATCATGAATCACTTAAATAAATTCAGAAGGATGAAAAAATAAAAGAACACATAAAATACCACATGGGAAAGACAGCTGACCTGGAAAATAGATCCAGGAGAGACAAAAACAGAATCATTGAACTACCTGAAAGCTGTAATCAAAGGGAAGACCTGGATAGCATCTTTCAAGAAATTATCAAGGAGAACTGCCCTGATATCCTGGAACCAGAGGGCATTGAAAGAATTCACCAATCACCTCAGGAAAGAGATCTCAAAATAAAAACTCAAAGGAACATTATAACCAAATTATAAAACTATCAGGTCAAGGAAACAATACTTCTAGTGGCCAGAAAGAAACAATTCAAATATTGGGGAGCCACAATCAGGATTACACAGGACTTAGCAGTTGCAACATTAAAGGATCAGAGGTCATGAAGCATAATATTCCAAAAAGCAAAGGAGCTAGGACTACAACCAAGAATCACCTACCTGGTGAAATTAAGCATAATGCTTCAAGGGAAAAATGGTCATTTGATGACATGGAGATATTTCATGCTTTCACAAGGATAAGACCAGAATTGGACAAAGAATTTGATCTCCAATATCAAGAGAAGCATAAAAAGGAAAAAATGGAAAAGAAAACATAAGGGACTCAATGGAGTTGAACTATTTATATCCCTACATGGAAAGATGATACTTGTAATTCTTAAAAATTGTACCACTAATAGTACAGCTAGAAGGAATATGCATAGACAGAGGGTATAGGTATGAGGTGAATTTGAGGGCATGACATTAAAAATATAATTAAGGGATGAGAAAGAAGAGTATACTGGGTGATAAAAAAAAAGGAGAGGTAAAATGGGGTAAATTATTTCACATCAAGTGGAGTGGAATGATGGGGGCAGGGTGCAATGGGCATCACTTGAACCTTACTCTCACCAGTATTGGCTCAAAGAGGGAATAATATACACAACCAGTTTAATATAGAAATCTATCTTACCCAACAGGAAAGTAAAAGGACAGGAGATTAAGTAAAGGGGGAAACTGACAGAAGAAAGGGCAGACTGGGGGAGGTGGATGACAGAAGCAAAATAACGTTGAGGAGGGAAAAGGTGAAAAGAGAGAGAGGACAAACAGGAGGGAAAATAGGATGGAGGGAATTACACAGTAATCACAAACTGTGAATGTGAATGGAATGAACTCTCCCATCAAACGGAAGTGGATAGCAGAGTGTATCAAAAACCAGAATCCTACAACATGTTGTTTACAACAAGTACATTTGAAGCAGAGAGAGATACACAGAGCAAAGGAAAGAGCCTGGAACAAAATCTACTATGCTTCAGCTGAGGTAAAAAAAAAAAAAAAAAGCAAGTATAGCAATCCTGATCTCAGACAAAGCAAAAGCAAAAATAGGCCTAATTAAAAGAGATACAGAAGGAAACTATATCTTGTTAAAAGGTACTGTAGACAATGAAGTGATATCAATACAAAGCATATGTGTACCAAATGGTATAGCATCCAAATTCTTTTTTTTAATGTTTGCATTGTCTTTTATTTTTTAAAAAAAATTTAAATTAATTTATTTTTAGTTTTCAACATTCACTTCCAAAAGATTTTGAGTTTTAAATTTTCTCCCCATTCCACTTCTTTCCACACCCTCCCCAAGACAACATACAATCTGATATATACTCTACATATACATTCATGCTAAGGACATTTTCCCATTAGTCATGACGTAAAGAATAATTAGAACTAATGGGAGGAATCATGAGAATGAAGTAATAAAACAAAACAACAAAGGAAAAGGAGAGCAAATAGTATGCTTCTATCTGCATTCAGACTCCATAGTTCTTTTTCTGGCTGTGGATAGCAATTTTAGCATCTAAATTCTTAAAGGAGAAGTTAAGTGAGTTACAAGTTCATGACCAAACAAGATAGAACGTATTACAAAATGTAAAATAGATTATTTTATTATATTAAATTAAAAAGCTTTTGCACAAATAAAACCAATTCAATCAAGATTAGAAGGAAAGCAGAAAGCTGGGAAACAACCTTTACAGCAAGTGTCTCTGATAAAGATCTCATTTCTCAAATACATAAAGAACTGAGTCAAATTTATAAGAACACAAGCCATTCCCCAATTGATAAATGGTCAAAGTATATGAATAGGCAGCTTTCAGATGAAGAAAACAAAGTTATTTGTAGACATATGAAGAAGTGCTCTAAATCACTTTTGATTAGAGAAATGAAAATTAAAACAACTCTGAGGTACCACCTCATACCTATCAGATTGGCTAATATAACAAAAAAGGAAAATGACAAATGTTGGAGAAGATATGGGAAAATTGGGGAAAATAATGCATTGTTGGTAGAGTTGTAAACTGATCCAACCATTCTGGAGAACAATTCGGAATTATTCCCAAGGGCAACCAAACTGTGCATACCCTTTGTTCCAGGAATACCACTACTAGGTTTGTATCCCAAAGAGATCCAGAAAAGGGAAAGGACCTACATGTGCAAATGTATTTATAGCAGCCTTTTTCCACAATATTGGAAACTGAGGGAGATGTCCATCAATTGGGGAATGGCTGAACAAGCTGTGGTATATAAATATAAGGCAATACTATTGTGCAATAAGAAATGATGAACAGGCAGATTTCAGAAAAACCTGGAAAGACTTGTGCAAACTGATACAAAGTGAAATGAGCAGAACCAGGAAAATTGTACACAGTATCCACAACGTTGTGTGATGATCAACTATGAATGACTCAGCTCTTCTCAGCAGCACAATGATCCAAGACAAGTACAAAGGATTCATGAACGAAAATGCTATCCACATCCAGATAAAGAACTAATGGACTCTGAATGCAGATTGAAGCATTTTTTTAATTTATTTTATTCTTTTTCATTTTTTTTCTTTTGATCTGTTTCCTCTTTCACAACTGTGACTAATATGGAAATATGTTTTATATGATAGCACATGTATAACCTATATCGAATTGCTTACCATTTTAGGAAGAGCGGAGAGGAGGGAGGAAGAAAAATTTGGAATTCAAAATCCCATAAAAATGAATGCTAAAATTGTCTTGACATGTAATTGGGGGAAAATAAAATTCTATTAAATGTTTTTAAAATAAGTATCTTTGGCTCCTCCCTCTCCTTCACCAGCCCTTCTCCCCTCCAAAAATACTCGTCATTTGCCCAGTCCTGTCAACTGTCCAGGATGAGTGGCATTCATCCAAGATTCACTGGGGTGTGTCCCAAAACCTCTCCTGCTCAGGTTGGGAGAAGGTAAAGTTAGGCTGACAGGTGTTGTGAATGAGTTCATGGGAAATGAAATGAGGCTGGCAGTTAGGAAGAGTGAACAGGTGTTGAGGTTGGCTCCTTAGTCAGAAATTGGCAAGTACTAGCAAAGATACTGAGGAATCTGAGCCAAAGTCAGAGTGAGGGTAGTCAGGGGGCCAGGAAAGGGTGCAGGTGGGAAAGGAAGCACAGACTTCTCACCAGAATAGGCAAGCCAGGGTATAGCTTGTCATGGAAGAGGTAATTATATAGGTAAAGAATAGGTAAAGCAGAGCTAGAAAAGGTAGGACATAGTCAGGAGCCAATGCTAGGCAGAGATGACAGAATGGACAATGGTCAATGGACTGGGTCACAGACAATAGCTGGAATCTTTTCCTGAAGAGCAAGATGCAATGACAGAGACTTGCCAAATGCCAAGTTTTAACAAGAAAATGAAGCCTTTTCATTTGAGTAAAAAAAAATTTATTAAACATCTACTATATGCCAAGAACTATGCTAAGCACTAGTGTTGCAAAGAAAGGCAAAAATAGTCATTGTTCTCAAGAAGTTCACATAGCCCATTGACAGCCTTGACATGGTGATGTTGTCTTTCCCACCCTTAAAGTGGATTGGGTTGTGTGTGAGGGAGTTGGGGTCATGTACCTTTGTAAAGACAATGGCTTCACCTTTCCTGAACCTCTCTCTGATAGGAGATGCCCAGGGGTGCATAAAGTCTTACGCTCTGGAGTAAGCATTACTATTGCCCTTCTCTTTTCTCTCTGGGAACACCCACCCATGCTCTAGGTATACCTTTAGAGACAGTGCTATGACTTCTCCCAGTTTCTTGTCATCATGTAGAGCTAGTTCCTGAGCTCAGAACCTCATAAGATCTACATGAGGATGTTTGACCCAGCTTCCTGGTTTCTGCCCTAAAGGCATAAACTGGCAGGAAAAAAGGT
The DNA here is from genome assembly GCF_900497805.2 of Vombatus ursinus. NCBI lineage: Eukaryota > Metazoa > Chordata > Mammalia > Diprotodontia > Vombatidae > Vombatus > Vombatus ursinus. The sequence goes on from NW_020954576.1 coordinate 44,826,801, forward strand.
AGAAGTTTTACAGGTTGTCTGTCCAACTACACTTCATTGTCTGGACAATGAGCTTTTTTCAAACACTTGTTTTATCAAAGAGGACAATTAGGTCTCAGCAAGGCATTAAAAGATCAACGCCAAATGTTTCTTTGGAATACAATTATTGCCTTAAATAGCCTGGTCAACATCGTGGTACATTCACAATGACCATTTATAGTCCAAAATGCAGTTATCCATTCATTCCCTTTTCTAAATTTGAACCTGGATATATGTCCCTGGGAAGTCCTGTTTGGTGCAAACCAAGGCCATCCACAGTTGGCTGAGCAAATTTAGGATCAGTGGGAGGAACTAATGGTGGAAAAAACACTCCATTCGGGTTAGAAGACCTTAGTTCAGACCTACCTCTAGCATAAGGCTGGTACAGTCAAATAATCTGAAGTGTGGAAAGGACCTGGAAGTCCATCTAATAGAATCCATTTTCCAGCTGAAGAAACTGTGGCCCAGAGAAGGAAAATGAGTTGCCCAAAGTCACACAGCTAGTTGGTACCAAGCCTAGGGCTAGAACTAGAATCTCCTAATTATCTAGTACCCTTTCTATCACACCATTTCTAATCAATCAATAAAGATTCATTAAGTGCCTTGTGAATATGTAAGTTTATTTCTCTGAGCCTCAGTTTCATCATCTGTAAAATCATTAAAATACTACCGTAGACTAACATAAGTTTTTTTTTAACTTACAAAGTGCATTTTCGCTTAAATTAATTCATACAGTCTTCGCAGGGATCTCATAAGAAGCAGAAGTGAAAACTGCATGAGCTATTTTAATGTACTTTGTAAGTTAAAAAAAAATCTTATGTATGTGTAAGATACTACTACAGTGATTATTAATAATGATAACATTAAGACTATTACTAGTATAGGCATAATAATCGTTATTATTTTTACTATGATGACATTGAGAATGCTGTTCCACGGTTCCCTGTATTTCTTCTTAATTAAAAGGACTGGGGCCCCTGCAGGGGAAGCAGACAGACAAATGAAACCTCACCACAAATTGGTCTCAATGGACAGAATTCATAGCTGTGGTAGAATGGAGAAAGCACTGATTCTTTGAGTCAGAAGACCTAACAAGGTTAAAATTCTAGCTTTGCCAGTAACTAATATTACTAGATAAATGGCATTAATATAGTGCTTTAAGCCTGGTAAAGTGCTTTATGCATCTTCAATATTCTGATCCTTGCAACAACCCTCTCAGATAGGTGCTACTATTATTCCCATTTTACAGATGAGAAACCTGAGGCTGAGACAGTTTAAGTGACTTGTCCAGGGTCACATAGCTAGTAATTGTCTGAAGCAGGATCACCAAGGAAACCAAGTAACATTCAGTATAATTCCCTCTTAGTGATTCCCAATGATCACTTGAAGGTTTTAAGTTAATAGAATGTGAGCTCCTTAAGAGCAAGGACTATCTGCTTTTCCATTCGTATATCACAGTGCTTGGCACATAGTAAGCATTTAATATTCTTATTCCTTCGTTCATGTATTACTAGTGAACAGCTGTTAATAGGATGCGTTGGTGTTTTCACAGATTCTGCTCAATAAATTCCCCATAGGCCCCCAAAGCCATAAATAGCTACAAAAGCGAAGAGTGAGATAAATATCTAGGTCATAACCTAAGTAGGTAATTCAGTCCTTTGGAAGTTCCACTAGAACAGGGCTAGTGAGCTTCTCCCTCCTTAGATACAGTTGGTCAACTAGCAAAACAGGCCCAAAAGAGTGCCCTCACTTAGCTCCAGGAAAGGCAAGAATTTACTTTTACCCAGGCTGCCTCTTGTCTCTCTTTTTGTCTGATAGAACAAAGAAAAGCCACCCCAACCCACAACAATTCGTGGTCAGTGTCCTTTTTCTACAAGGAATCTCAGTGAAAAGACAGCTGAAGGAAAATAGGGATGATGTCACCAAAGAAACAAGTTTTTTCTCCCAAAAAAGAGATAAGAGGGAACCTGGATAAAGTCAGCCTTATGTTCACAAATGAAAGACACGGGGGTTTGGGGATCTGACCTGAGGCTAAGAATTTCTGGGGTGTTTAGCACAGCTGAAGGCCTTGTGTGACACAATAGAGGTTGCCCATTCAATTAGTTCATCATGAAGCAGCTTTCAATCATTCTGTGGGAATGTTTGTGGGTTGTGCTTTCCTCTGTGTGTGTGTGTGCATGTGTGTATGTGTGTTTTGTAGAAAAAAAATTTCACACAAATAAACGACAAAAAAATCTAGCCACTGATTCTAAGATCTATTCCCTTTTTTCTTGGTTAACCAGACTTTGTTTGGGAGGTTCAGGAGGGGAACAGGAAACCTTAAGCAGCCAAAAGATTGGCTTGGACTTTAATATTCTGATTCTTTTCACTTGCGCAGAAGACTACTTTTGTGGAAGCAAATTCTCATCCTATAATACCCAAAAAATGAGTGGCCTTGGAAGTCTTCCATCCCATAACATTGGCTTGGCACAGGTTGTATGGCTAGGGGTAAAGAAGGCCATTCCAACCTGAAGATGTCACCAGTTGGGTCAGGAGCTGGCATGGGATTAGATCAGGAAAGGGTGCAAGGAGTCTTCAGTAGAGTAGGCAAACTGATTGGGACAGTATGAGAAGGTCAACAACATTGGATGGGTGGTATAGGTCAATTCAGGAAGGGAGAAACAGAGAAGGAGGTGAGGCTGGGACAGGATCAAGGACATAGTCAACAACCACAATGTCTCCCATGTTGGTCTGACGAAGGCTTTCCATCAAGTGACACCCTATAAATAGATGATGTGGGTTTCTCCCAAATGTCCAATCCCTGGGGGTGGAAGGAATGATAATAATGCGAGCAAAAATATCTTCCAATTTTAACAAGCTCCAGGCTGTCTTGGTTCTATTCTCATTGTAGGTCCGTTTTCTTCGGCATAGGCACCTTGAAAATCTGATGTAGGAGGCAGTTCTGTGTCCTCAAGCAGACAGAGATGTGCTAGGACCCAGATGGGTACCACTTCCTCTTATATCCTTGAGGTAATCCTTGTTGGATTCACCTCATAGTGTTGACCAGAGGAACTATCCTGGGACATTTTCTCAGTGTCCCAACACTAACTGCTATTTCATAATATCACAGAATCTCTTTTCTCTCAATTCCCACAACTACCACCTGAGCCCAAGCACTCATCAGCTTACCTTGGTTTTCCAAAACCACCTTGTAGCTACTTGTCTTGCCCCCAAACCTCTCTGTGCTGTGATCCATCCTGTAAGCCACTGACAAATAAATCCTTCCAAAGTATTCTTTCCATCACATGAATTCCTTCTCCAGAACTGATTGTCTTGAACTACTGCATCAAATCCAAACTCCTTAGACATTCACTTGACATTCAAGGCTGTGTATAATTTGATCCAATCTTACCCATCCAAAATTATCTCTTACTGTTCCTTAACATCGCCCCTCCACTCTATTCCAGTCAGACTGATTCATTTTTCCTATAAATATAAACAAATATTTATTGTATCTACTGTATACTGAGAGCTTACTGTCCCCAATCCACCCCCCTGTTCCTTCCTCAGCCCATACTGTTCCTAACATAAAGGACATCCCTCCCCTTCTCTCTCTCTTTTCCAAAAGCTCCAGGTTTACCTCCAACACAAAGCCTAACCTGATTAATTCCATCTCTATGTCCTTCACTTAGAATTCACTTAGAACAATTCAATCTATTCTTCGTTGTTTCACACTTGCCCCTGTGTCTTTTTGAAATTATTCTCAAAAAACAAGCAGCTATGGGGTAGAGGATAGAAAGTCTTAGGGGCAGCTAGGTGGCACAGTGGATGGAGTCCTTGGAGTCAAGAGGACTTGAGTTCAAATCTGACCTCAGATGCTTACTAGCTGTGTGACTTTGGGGAAGTCACTTAACCCTAATAGAAAGAAGGAAAGGAAGGAACAAAGGAAGGAAGGAAGGAAGGAAGGAAGGAAGCTAGTCTTGAAGCTAGGAAGATATGGGTTCAAGTCCTGCTTCTGACACCATATTGATTTTATGTCCTTGGGCAAGTCACTTAACCTCTAACTGCTCTAGGTGGTTCCCTAAGACTATAAGTTGCAGAGAAGGTGCCCACCTGCATTGGCAGAGGGAATTTCCTCACCTGGGAGTTCCCTATATCAATGAAATCACAGATCTAATCCCTAGCTCCTATCTCTCCTATTTCAAGACTAATGTCTTCAACTAAATTACAGCCACTTTGAGGATGAAGCCCATGTTCTTGGTATACCTTTTATCCCCCAAAGAGCCATGTGGCTTGTTGAATACATAATAGTCATTAAATAAACGAGGCTTTTCTTTTTCTTAAGTGATGAATGACAGTGAATGAGTTAATGAATGAATGAATGAATGGATATGGATGGGGTGAGTAATATTTAGGGAAAAGGTATGTTTTTACTATATCACTTTTGAAGGGAATTATTGTTTTGGTATGAAGAAGGTCTCAGGAGGGATAATTCAACTAATACTATCAATCAACAAGCATTTATCATGTGCCTACTATATGCCAGAAACTGTGCTAGATGCCAGAAATATAACTACAAAAAAATGAAACAATATCTCCTTGCAAGGAACTTACATTCTATTGAGGAAGAAAATAAGGACATATAAAAGTAAATACAGAATAAACATAAAAAGAATAAACATTAATAAATGCAAAATAGTTTTGTTTTTTTTTTTTTACAAAAACAAAGCCATTTGGGAGAGAAGGTACTAGCACTTGGGAAGATCAGAAAAGGTTTCATGCAGAAAGTGATGCTTGAGCTGTGTCTTGAAGAAAGAAAGAGACTCGATACAATAGAGTTAAGAAGGGAGGACTTTAGGGAGTGCATCATCTTTCTCTACCCTCATTTAAACAAAGAGCATTTCTGAGAGGAAGTCAGAGTGGGGAGATACTCTGTTCTTGTTGTGATATCTCTTTTCTATCAGATCTACCTCTTATCAACCACAGTTGAAGAAAACCACCGTGGATACAATATTTAAAATAAAAATAAAAAACCAGTTGTGACCTCAGAATGAAAAAGAAAACAAAAACTTGCTTTTTAAAACCTTATTATACCATGGTACTTACAAAGTGGGAATGGAAGGGAAGTACCTTTATTCACATTTCTAAAAGGATTTGGGCGAACCAAATTTATAAAATGAAATGAGGATAGTCTTAGTATTTAATTAATATTTATTAAGTTTTTAGTACAACAGGCATGGTTGGAGTGAAAGGCTGATTATCAGTTTAAATCTTCTTACATAAAACTTGACCTTTCCCTGCTGGGATTCCTTCCAGCTTTCTGAACAAAAGATACTTATATGCAATTCCCTTGCCTACAAGGTGGAGAAATTGGTTTTGAAGGAAAGAAATCCGAACTATGCCTTTTCTTTTTCTCCTTTAATAGAATGAGCAAATTCATTGATCTGGTCTTCCCACCAAACACTGCAAGTCCCCTCCAGGTCTGTCTCTGTGCCCTACAAATGCAAGAGTATCTGGCAGAAGGCAAAGCATCCAGGTTCCCAAATGGGTCTCCAAATTGGCCCATTAAACACATTGCATTTTCCTTTCCTCCAGTTGCTTGTGGCCTTCATTCTCTAAGTGGAAACTAATAGGAGTCCATCACATGGGGGTTTAGTAATGACTTGGGGTAGTAGAATGGGGACTCCTTATATCATAGCAATTTGGAGGAAGCCTAAAGGCACTCACAAACCAGTTCATCAAGCCCGTTTCTTCTTGCCTAGCCAAGCTGACCAGGCATTGAGCCACCCCTGGCTGAGTGAGTTAACTCACCAACCTCTTTTCAAAGAATATATGATTGGAAAAACTCACAGAGAAACATCTTCAAGGGGACCCTGTGGGAGGAAAACCATCAGCAGAAATGTGTGAAATGAGAGCAGAAGGAAAAAAATCACATCCCTAAATTTGACAACCCACTCCCAAAGTAAATTAGAAGAGCCAGGGGGTCATGTTTCAGTTATTCCTTAGTAAGGGGAATAGAGCTATTGGCCTCCATGCTTTGCCTCAATTCACTGGGTAACTTCTCTTTCCACACTCTTTTAGTCTTATTTCCAAATTCTATTAAGCATCACAACCACAGTTCTTCCTGTGCACTGCAAGATGGCAGATTATATAAAAGAACCTCTTGGACTCATAGTATCAAAGCTGGAAGGGACCTTAGCAACCCCCTAGCCAACTTCCTTATTTTACAGATTAGGAAACCAGAGAAGTGAGATGACTTCCCCAGGGTCACATAACTAATAAGTGGCAGAACTTAGATTCAAACCCAAGACCACTGATTCCAAATTCAGCGCCCTTTCCATGAACATGACCATACTGCTTCTCATTTCAAACAAAAATTTACTGGGTACCTACCATACTGAAATCCCTGTCATAGGTGTTGATAATAGAGCTTGAATGGGGTGGATAAAAGTAGTCCCTGCCCTCATGAAAACTATAATCTATTCAGGGAGATAAAAAGTAGGTCAATAACTAAATGGTAAGGCAGAGTATAATGTGTCACAAGGTAAGTACAATCCAAATATCATAAGAGTCAGTGGGGAACATTACTTAAAAGTACTCAAATTTAAAACTTGAGTTTGAATTATGTCTAAAAGAAACACCAGTTCATAATTTTGAGAAGTCAAGAAAAAACCTTATTCAGATTGTTATTACAAACCATGACAGCGAGAGGCACCAGTTGGCTCAGAGAGAAAAAAATCCTTTAAACCAAGTGGACTCTAATTACAAACTAATTCTCATCAGTATACAGAGAGTATAGAATGAAGAGGAAGAATAGAAAAAGACAGTTAGTATGGATCACAAGCTGTCTGAAGTTGATCTTGGAAAAGGGACAGGGCAATTTGTTATTTCTAAGAAGAGAGAACAGATACTTGCTAATTTTCTAATCTTTCATTTACCTGGCAGGAGGGAGAGCAAAAGACTGATGACTTATTTTTGTTTTTATTTAACCTTGCAGACAAATTGGGGTAAAGAGAAAATCTAAACACTGGGAGAGTGGATGTATCCCCTCATTTTTGCTGAAATGGAGGCTACTTTAAAGATAAAATCACTCATGCCCAGAACAAAAGTACAGAGCTCCTTTCTTTTTGCCTCCACAGAATTCCAGCAATCTTATTTACTACCTTGTGACCTCAAGCAGGGCATATGTCTCTGGGTCTTATTTTCCTTATCTATGAAATGAGAATTGGATTAGTTGACCTCTGAGATCTTTCTAGCTCTAAATCTTATGACTTTTAATTGGAAGATCAAGGAAGCCTTTGATGTTTTCATCTTTGTCTCATGGTTTCTGGGTTCTAGAGCTAGAGAAAATGATAGAGATTATCTAGTTCAGTTCCTTCTTTTTGCATATGAGGAAAATGAGGTCCAGATATGTGAAATGACTTGCCCAAGGTAATAGTAAGCAGCAGAGATGGAATCTTAATTTTCTTTCCATGACACTGTGTTGCCTTGTCATCCTATCTGTCATTGTTGCTACTCTACCTTGTCATTTTCTCTTAGCCACCAAAAGGCTTCCATCCAAATAGACTCTTTTCCCAAGATTCTGGAGAAGTAGAGGGCTCAGTGACTTAGTTTGTGTTTATATGAGAAGAACTAGGAGGGAAAAAAAAGAAAATAAAGCTTCCTTGCATAAACTGGTTTTGACCAGTTTGCACCTTGACTACTTAACTGATTTTTTTTTCAGGTTCAGCTGAACAAACTGGTTAATTTCCTTGACTTTACACAATTATTGTAAATTTCAGCACTAATCAAGAAAATGTGTAAAAGTCAAATTCCCAATGATCTGTTTTCATTCTTTGAATATTGAAGTCCTTTGAGTCAGCCCTACTAGCTATTGTACATGAAGAGAAGGAGAAGGGAATAAGCATTTACTAAGTGCCTACTATGTGCTAGACACTGTGCTAAGCATTCTTTACAAATGCTAACCCATTTGATCCTCACAATTTTGTAAGGTAGGTGCTGTTATTATCCCCATTTACAGGTGAGGAAACGAGACAAGCAGATGTTAAATGGTTTGCCCAGAGTAATGCACTAGTAAGTTTCTGAGGCCACATTTGAACCCATATCTTCCTGACTCCAGGTCAGGTACATTAGCAGCTGCCTCTAATACTTCTCAAATAATACCTCCCTTTAAAAAAAATATTATCTTTTGAAAAATGCCATGTCAAACCTAATGGCCAACAAGACTCATGAATTTTTCATGGCTAGGAGATGAAAAACCCTTACGATTTTCTGATTTAGCTATGAATGAGGTGTATATGTTGGGGGGAGTGTAATTTGGTTAGTTGTTATTTTTAAGCTAAAATAGAGCTTACTTTTCCATAAACAATTTTCATTTCATTGTTCCTTTCTTCTTCTTTCCAATAAGCCGATCCCAACCAAAAGAGGAGAATAAAGCCCTTATTTGGCAGTTTTCTGTGCTGGGGAGGCCCTTGAGAGAAGGAAGTAGAAGGAGGCTACTACTATCTTTTAATTAGCAATCTGCATTAAATTCAAAAACTTGGCTATTGCAGTAGGATTTGAGAAAGGCAACAGGCTCCCTTTTCCACCCCACTCTTCTATTTCTGCACTTAGACCCCATCTTCCTTCCCCCCACCAACTCTTCTGAATCACAATACCCAACAAAATGTGATTATTTGCACAAAATCAATACCATGATTCATGCACATAAAACCTGCAACACACTGTATGAGTAATTTTTCATGAACCAGACTCTTAAGTGCTTGCCAACAAGCTAAATTATCCTCTTGTTAAGTGTTACAGCGTATTCCTTCTCTCTTTCTTCTTTTCCATGTTCCTCTTAATATTGATAAGTTTTCATTATTTGAAGAGAACTTTTACATTATTTTCCCTTAGTACTATGCCTACCAAGCACATCAAAGTATCCAGTGCCTTCTTTTCCATAGCTGAATTGTGTTAAGTTCAGGCTCTGATTAGGAAAAATAGTGTCATACTAATAGTTAGAAAAAATGATTGATGAAAAGCTCAAAAGTCAGTTCTAGCACATACCAATTACTATAAATCTATTGAACTATCAATGCAATGTGTTCAGCATTCTTTAGGTGTTATGAAAGATTGGATGAATAAAGGAGAATATGCCCTCAGGGATCTCCTAATGTAGTTCAGGACCTACCTTGGTAAATTCTATCCAGAACCTCCATTTTGTTGAAGGGCCCAGATGAGCCATACCTTCCTCCCCAAATTTTACCACCATCTATTAGTTGCCTTCTCACCCTGGAACATCTCTCTACCCTTGTGGTTTCCTTTTCTCAAGGGCGAGTTACTCTGGGAAACTTCATTTTGAGGAAGGTTTCAATCCAGTCATTCCTTATTCTCTGGGTTTTTACCACGTCTCTTTCCCTCTCCTCCCCTCCCCTCATGCCCCATCCCCACTGAAGCATAAACATCTTGAGGTGATTGTCTTTCTTTTTGTTTATATTTGTATATCCTAGTTCTTAAGAATATTATATACCCAACACACAATAATAACTTGACATTTAGAGATAAAACTAATAAACACACACAGACACTAACACAGATGACAAAGGCATATCATCATAAGAGTCATTGAAGCATAAGAACCCAAAAATTTCAAAATTGGGGACTCAGAGATGATCTAGTCTACTAGGTAGCTGAATAAGAATGCTGTATACAATTTAAGCAAAAAATCACCATTAAGACTTTACTTGAAGACATTTAGTGAGGAAGAATTGTATTTCCTGAGTCAGCCCCTTCAAATTTAGGATAGCTCAAATTGTTATGTTGTTTTGCCTTATATCAAGCCTAAGTCTCCAAAAACGACTGAATGGAAAACAAGATAAGGAAGTAGATGGTTAAAAGAATATATAATTACTCTCATTTAAGTTTAAATCACTGTACACAAATTAACTACATCTGAAGAACAAGTAGATATTATTAAGCATTTATCAATTATCTTGGAGAGGTCATGAATAGAAGAGGTGTCATAGAACTGAACACAGAAAATATCCCAATTTTCAAAAAGAGGAAGAATACACATCCAAAATGATACACAAATGACCTTGACTGGTCCCAGGCAGAAGTCTAGAAGGCATTATTATAGCATTATTGATTTAAAGCTGGAAGGAATCTTAGAGAGAATCTAGTCCAATTTCATCAATGAGGAAACTGAGATCCAGAGAGGTCTCAGTCTTCCTGTAAAACATTTGGCAAGTGACTTGCCAAATGTTATACAGGAAGGAAATGGTATAACCAGATCTCTGTAGGCAGTGCCTTGTTACCTTCTCCTTCTTCTTCCTCTTCTTCCTCCTCCTCTTCCTCCTCCTCCTCCTCCTCCTCCTCCTCTTCTTCTTCTTCTTCTTCTTCTTCTTCATTAACAAGAAATAGGTTCAAGGTTTAAATCTTGGCTCTGTGTGACCTTGGGTAAGTCAAGCTTCCTAAGACTCAATTTCCTCATCTGTAAAATTAGAGACTAGAATGACAAGGTGACCACCAGACTCCTTTTTAGTTCTAATTCTGTGATACTGTAAAGCAGTTTGCTGCTTTCTGATGATGGGAGAGAGGGTTGCCACAGCAGGCTCACACACTTTCTAGTACAAATACAAGAGCCAAAGGAAGAGTGAGTCACTTCATGCATCTATCATTCTGTGAATCCCTTCAGCCTGTCATGTGGTTTCCCCAATTAAGTCAGTGCTCCTGAAATTCAGCTTCTGCATCTACCTCTGTTTTTACTTGTAGATCTGCTGCAGCTACTTTTATCTCAATGCAGTCGATCATCTCCTAGGGTAAGCCTTCCATGCACTCAGGCTATCTTACTCTAAACGCTTGTTTCACTTTACCCCCCTTAACATTCTCTATGTTCTAGCCAAACTCTCTGAAAGACATTCCATGCTATAAGGCATTCCATTTCCCACCTCCATAACTTTACACAGGCTGCCCCTGTGCCTAAAATACTCCTCTCCACTTCAGAATCTCTAGTTTCCTTCAGGGCTCATCCTAAGTGCTCCGTCCTACAGGTAGATCCGTCCTTAGGTGTAGTTAGTAAAAGCAGTTTCTAGATTTGAATGGATTTGAATCTCTGACTTCAAATTTAGCACTCTTTGATGATGATGATGATGATGATGATGGTAATAACTAGTATTATATAGTTAAGGATTTGCAAAGTCCTTTGCATACATTATCTCATTTTTATCCTTCACAATAATCTTGTGTAGGCACCATTGTTATCAATCTTATTTTTTACAGATAAGGAAAGCAAAGATGAGAGTGGTTCAATGACTTGCCAAGAAAGACAGAGTCATATCCACACATGGCAAGATTTGAGCTTATGTCTTCCTGACTTCAAGTCCAGCACTCTATTCACTATATCATTTAACTGTATATTTCCATGACATATCAGGTGGCACAATGAAAACAGAATTGGGCTTAGAATCAAGAGACTTGGATTGGAGTCTTACTCCAACACTCACTAGTTGTATGATACTGAACAAGTCACTGAATTTCACTTGACCTTGGTTTTCTGAACTGTAAAATTAGGGATAGTAATACCTGATGTAATAATAATACCTGTAGTACCCGACTCACAATATTTTATGAGGAAATTACTTTATAAACCTGTAAAGATTTATATAAAGATGAGTTATTTTAAGTCAAGAACCTACAATGCCACATTAGCTCCCTATTGCCCATTGCATCAAATCCAAACTCTCAGTCTGGTATGTATAACATTCTAATAAATAATTTTCCTAAAATGATATAATTTTATAAGAATAAGAGCCATTTTCCAACTGACAAATAGTCAAAGATATAAATAGGTCATTTTGAGAGGAACAAATCAACACAATCAATAGCCATATGAAAAAAAATACTCTAAATCACTAAAAATTAGAAAAATGAAAATTATAACAAATGGTTTCTATAAACTCTATTTCCTCTACATCATCAATCTCATTTCTTATTATTTCATCATCAGGACTCTATACTCTACTCAAGCTAATCTACTATCAAGCTCTGCACATTTACTTTCTCTTGTTTTAATACTTTTATATGTCATCTTCCTGTCCTGAAATCCTCATCCCTTCCCCCATCCATTGTCTTTGCCAGGTCATGACAGCTCTGACCTCACCTTCTCAAGTAAACCTTCCCTAATCACCCACTTCATCTCCTCAGCATGTTTGTACTTTAGAAGTTACTTATCATGCATCCCATTTTTTAGAAGGTGAGTTAAACCCTCTTTCCTGAAACATAGGAAATCCATAAAACCTGAAATCAAAAAATCAACCACCAAGCGCTTACTAAGTACCATTTATGCCTCAGGTTTAGCCTTAAATGTGAATATTAGTCCTGCTCCCCACTACTAGCATGACAAATGGGGGTTCCTGCATTTTATTCATTATTTATTAGATATTTCTTTATAATGGCCATCAAGTCACTTCAGTCTCTTTCTGAACGGTATCAGAAACTTCTGTGTCTATGTTAATGTCTCCTGGCAGCAGCTGAGCACCTGGTTCTATCCTCAGTACATGTTTTTGGTGGATGGACTTATAACCATTAGAGGATCCACTTAAAATTAGCTTCAGTTAAAGGCCCAGTGCTCCATGAGACATCATAGAGAAAAGAGAAAGCAAGCAGAGTGGATGAAACTGTCTGATGACTGAGAAAAAATGGAAGAGAGAGGGAGAGGACTTTACAGAGGGTTCTGCCCCTCCAGGTGGTTCAAGATCCATTACGACTCTAAAAGCAGACTTCACTCAGGGCTCTTAAAGGATGATTTTTTCCCCTACTCAGAAAAAAGCACAAGGAATTCTAACCTTCAAAAACAGGGAAAAGTACCTGAATTATTTCTTTCCTCAACAGGGTAAAGAATACACTAAAAATGGAAAATATGTAGGAGTTTCATGGTGTATCCCCAAATCACTATCCCAAAGAGTGGAGTGTCAGGAGTATCTGCACAGAGGGAGAGGGAGAAGAGCCCTTCCAACCTGGACAGGAAGGAGAATGTTGGCCTCGTCCCATCTTTCCGTCTTTCCCCCAGACAAATAACCAGCTTATATCCAATACCAGTATCTTGTCTTTCAGCATTTGAACTCTCCCTGAACTGTGAGCCACTGTTCCTGTGGTCAGGTGGTATTTGTTTAAATGTGGAAATGACCTTTTTTTATGGAAATAGCTCAGAGAATAAATTCTGCATGAGTGGGTGTATGTGTGTGTGTGTTATGCCTATACCCACATGGGTGAGACATAGGATTGTGGAATGCCTGTACCTAGCTTTTGGTTCTGCTTACGTGATCACATAGTTTCACATACAAATGGAATAGTAGTTGCTTTTGCCCAGCATTGAGAAGCCATATGCTATTTTTTGATTAACCTTCTCTGTAAAAGAAATGTGGCATGTGACATAATAAAATGAAAGGAGGCCACTATTAACAGCACCCACTGAAACATAAATAGGAACCCAGTCTTCTCCAAGCTTGCCGAGTCTAGGCAGTCTCATTCATTCCGAAGGGCGCATCCCCATGATGAAGAAAGGCTCTTGCTCACTATGGAAGGGTCCCTGACAAATCAGAAGCAGATGAAAAATCATCCATTTATATGTGGTCCACTGGATCTCCTAAGAATGTTGCCAAAGAAGAAACATCTCTTCCCTCTAAGATTATTATCAGTATAACTCATCATGGATGCCCATCAAAGAGAGGCATTATTGCATAGTAAAGAGAGATGCAGCCTTGAAATCCGGAAGACCTGGGTTCAAGTTCAGTCTCTGACACCTATTGACTGAGTGACCCTAACAAGACACTTAATTTCTGAGAGCCCACACAACTTTCCAGACTTAGTTGTAGATCAGGTGGCAATCTGCATTGAGGGAGGGAGTTTCCTTACCAGACAGTTCCCTATACCAGTGAAATTACTGATATGATAGTCCCAGTCCCAATTTCTATCCCGTTTTCTTATCATTTCATTCCTATGCTCAATAACCTTCAATATTCTCAATTGTCTACCAAATAAAGACCAGGCTCCATAACCTCCCCTTGAAAACCTTCCGCTATCTGGTCTTAATCAACCCTTTGGACCTGACTTCTTACTATTGCTCTATAGCAGGGGTTATTAATCTTCTCTGTAGCATGAATTCCTTTAGCAGACTACTAAAGACTATGGACCATTTCTCAGAATCATGTTTCTAAATAATTAAAGGAATTGCTGTACTTCAGTTAGAGGTGAGTTAAAAAAGGCATTTTTTCTCCATCCAAGTTTGTGGACTTTTTGAAATCTATCCCCAGACCCTTTGCCCTCAGGTTAAGAACTCCTATTCTACGTGTTTCCATAAGCTATACCATATATGCCATAGCTACAAATTTATTTACTCAGTGAACCTAATCCATTCCTCTAAAATAAAGAAGTAAGCAACAACACAGTCTTTCTGCCTACATGCTCATACTTAATCTAGGGCTCATGCTATTTTCTCTTTTCTGTTCCCCATCAACTCCCATCTCCAAATGATTAGTACTCTCCTCTCCACCTGTTGGCATTTTACTCATTATCCCACAGTCACCTCAAACCTTGCCTGCTTTGTGAAATCTTTATTGCCCACCAGAATGCACACTGATTTCTCCCTCTTCTGCACCTTTAAAATGCTTGCTGCCTGCAGCACTCATCTGGCAGTTATGATATATTGTATGGTATTGTTAATTGTTTTCTCAAAATTTATTAATTTAACAGTTATTTCTTGACTGACTACTGCATGCAAAGCATTCTTCTAGCTGCTGTGTGAATACAAAGATATGAAAGACACAGTCCCTACTTATGATCTAGTAGGGGGAGACAAGGTCTGTAAAGAAATGATTATAATACAAGGTAGTATGTGACAGATAAAATAAGAATGATTCAAATAAGGAGCTACAGGAATTCACAGAGGATGGTGAGAATGATCTATGGCTATGCAGACCATAGGAGACTTCGAGGAGGAGGTGGTATTTAAGCTGGACTTTTATGGATGGGTAAGTTTTCGATAGTTTGAATATGGAGAGAGTTATCCCAGGCAAAGGGAATATAACATCAAAGTTGTAGAGGCAGGAAAATGCTTTTCCTATGTAAAGAAAAGGGGTATTTTGATTTAACTGGACTAGGCAATAGGTGGTACAATGGATACATTGCCAGCCCTGGAGTCAGGAAGACTCATCTTCACCAGTTCAAATCTGGCTTCAGACACTTACTAGCTGTGTGACCCTGAGCCAGTCACTTAACCCTGTTTGCCTCAGCTTCTTCATCTGTAAAATGAGCTGGAAAAGGAAATGACAAATCATTCCAGTCTCTTTGCCAAGAAAATCCCAAATGGAGTCACAAAGAGTAGAACACAATTGAAAAACAACTGAATGACAACAACAACAAAGATAATAGGTGTGAGAGACCAGCAGAACAAAGACCTGGAAAGATAGTGGCTGGACTCTGGAGAACTTTTAGTGACAGAATAAGGAACTTGGAATTTATTCAGTAAAGATGCCACTGAAAGATTTTTTTGCACAAGACTAATATGATTGAAATTTGGTTATTGTGAGATTAATCTGGCAGCAGTATGCAGGATTGATTGGAGTGAAGAGAGACTAGAGGCAGGGAAACCAGTTAAGAGATAATACAGGTCTGGATGTAGGCTAAGGCAGTGTGACCGAGAAGGAGGTGATACCTGTGGAATGCATTGCAAAGAAAGACACCGCAAAACTGGGAGATGGATTACGTGGGGCAGGCACAAGGAGTAAAGTACCATGGATAACTTTTAAGATTTCAAGAATGGGTAGTTGGGAAAATGTTGGTGCAATAAATGAAGAAAGGGAAATCAGGAAGACCTTCCTTCGGTGGGAAGAGATAATGAATTTGGTTTTAAATATGTTGAGTTTGAGGTATTAAAGTAACATTCAGGGGTCGGGGACCAACAGGATCTTGGGAATGTCTGGCTGCTGCTCAAGATAGAATTCATGGTTAGAGACAAAGATTTAGGAGTCATCCAACTAACACTACCATTGGGAGCCTCTCTATGGGAGAATGAAGAGATGAGGGACAGAACTTAAGGAATGTTCCCATTTGATGAGGCAGAAGGAGGAAGAGAGGTGACAAGGTACAGTGGAAAAAACACTGAATTTGGAATCAGAGGAACTGAGTAGGAATCCCAGCTCTACCACTTACTATGAGACGTAGCTAAGTGGCATAGTGGATAGAGTGCTGGACCTGGAATCAGGAAGACCTGAGTCCAAATTCAATCTCGGAACCTTACTAAGCATGTGACCTTGGGCAAGTCACTTACCCACTGTCTACCTCAGTTTTCTTACTTATAAAATGGAGATAATAATAACATCTACTTCTCAGGGCTGTTGTAAGGATCAAATTATGTGATATTTGTAAAGCACGGCATAGTGCCTGCCCTATAATAGGTGCAACCTCACTTCAAATCTCAGGGCCTTAGTTTCCTAATCTGTAATGAGAGTCATCGGACTTGATGACGTTTAATATCCCTTTCAGCTCTAAAGCCATGATTTTTTTTTTTGGAGGAGGAGTTTATCTATTCCTATCATTGCATTAGTATAGGGAATTCTTATCAATTGTAACTCTTAAGAACTGAAACTTTTCCGGGGGAAAAGGGGGAGTAATGAGGGGCTAAATGATTTGACTCTTGGTTGCATAACCTGTATTTGTCCGAAAATGAGCTTGAACCCTGGTCTTTCTGACTCTGAGGCTGTCTCTCCATCCACTATGGCATGTTGCCTCTCTTTGATTCTTTGAGGCAGAAAAGGTAGTCAGGAAGGTGGGAAAGGAGATACAAGTGAACAGAATATGTTTGCTGAAGGCAATGTCACAGAAGACAAGGAAGAAAAATTTAAAGAAGGATGGAATGTTCAACTATATCCTTTAACACAGAGAACTGGAAAAAAAAAAAAGGAGAGAAGACCTGGGAAAGGGCCAACAGATTTGTCATTTAGGAGCCACGTTGGAACCTAGAGAGAGAGAACAATCTAGGCAGCATGATTGAGACAGAAACTACATTTTCAGTGATTAAGAAATGATCTCTCTCCTCCAACCAGAGTGAAACCTCCTTGGGAGAGAGAGAGAGAGAGAGAGAGAGAGAGAGAGAGAGAGAGAGAGAGAGAGAGAGAGAGAATCAGTGGAAGAGGTTAAGTACAGAAGCAAACATAACCAGTACCCTTGTATTCAATAAAACACAAAGACTCTAGCTTGAACATCAACACCTTGAACCTTTAACCAAGATAAGCTCCAAATGGATAAAAATAAAAGGTTGCATCATAAACAAATTAGAGAAACATGGAAAGTTCATGACCAAACAAGAAATAGAGAGGATCATAAAAGATAAAATGGTCAATTTTGATTACATAAATTTTACCTTTTTTTGCACAAACAAATCCAGCAAATCTAAGATCTAAGGAAAATAATTACCTGGAAAAAAATTGCAGCAAGTTTTCCTGATAAAGGTCTCATTTACAAGATATACAAGGAATTGATTCAAATTCATAAAAACAAGAATCAATAAGTCTAAAGACATGAAAGGCAGTTCTCAAGGGAAGAAACCCTGTCTATCTGTAGCCAGGCGAAAAAAAAAAAAATGCTCCAAATCACTACTAATTAGAGAATTGCAAATTAAAGCATTTCTGTGATTACACTTCATACCCATCAGATTGGCAAAAAATGAAAAAAAAGGGAAATGACAGATGTTGGAGGTGCTGTGGGAAAACAGGCGTGTTGATGAACTGTGGGTGGAACCTGGGTACAATCATTTTGGAAAGCAATTTGGAATTACAATACAAAAGGTTACTGAACCGTGCATGTGCTTTGACATAATATACTACTTGTTATTCAGTTGTTCTGTCATGTCCAACTCTTCATGACCCCATTTGGGGTGACTTGCCCCGGGGTCACACAGCTAATAAATGTCTGAGGTCAGATTTGAACTCAGGAAGATGAGTCTTCCTGACTCCAAGCCAGGCACTCTACTCCATTACCTAGCTGCCTCAGCCATACCACTAGTAGGCTTATATCCTGAAAGACATCAAAGAAATAAGAAAAGATCCTTTGTTTACAAAACTATTTGTGGTAGCTTTTTTTAGTGGCAAAACCTGGAAACTAAAGGGATGCCCGTGAAATAAAGAATGGCTCAATAAGTCACAGCAGCTAAATGGTGCAGTGGATAGAGTGCCTGGCCTGGAGTCAGGAGGACCTGAGTTCAAATCCAGTCTCACACACTTACTAGCTATGTGACCCTGGGCAAATCGCTTAATCCCATTTGCCTCAGTTTCCTCATCTGTAAAATGAGCTGGAGAAGGAAATGGCAAAACACTCTAGTATCTTTGCCAAGAAAACCCCACATGGAGTCACAAAGAGTTTGGCACAACTGAAACAACTGAACAACAACAGCACGAGTGAGATGGAATAGCGTCATATTATTAGAAACGAGGAAATAAATGATTTCAAGGAGACTTGGAAGGAATATGAACTGAAGCAGAATACACTGAACAGATCTGGGAGAATTAGTCTTTCTCTCTAACATCAGTAATTATGGTAATGATCAATATCAATTGATCAATATCAATCTTGATCAGTGATCAAGACCTTTATGACCTGACCAAGAATGAAATGAGCAAAACTGGATACCCATGTATACAATAAAAACAACTCTCCAGAGAAAAACAAATAGGAAAATTGTAACAATGATGACCAATATGAGGACCATCCATGAGGGCCAGGAAACCAATGATGAAACATACTCTCTACTTCCCGCCAGAGAGGTGGGCAGAATGAGATGTATATTTTTGTATAAAGCTAATGTACAAATTTGTTGTGCTTGGCTATGCATATTTATTAAAGGGGATTTGCTTTTCTTTTATCTCTTTTCCCCAATGGGGTAGGAAATAAGAGGGAGAAAAAATGGATTTCTGTTAATTAAAAAAATAATTTTATTTTTAGAAATAGAGTGGTTGAGGAGTGCAATAGATGTCGAATGCAGCCTGCACCTTCAGATAAGGTAACCACATTGTTAATTTTACTGTTAATTGACGGATTTTGTTTCAAGAAACCTCTCATGAAGTGTGTGGGGGTGGGGGGGTTAGTGATCTAAAAATGTCTGCAGTGTAAAAACAAAGCACATCAATAAAATTTTACAAAAAAAAAAAAAAACCAAACTTGACTCTGTGGTCAATGAAACCAGGCTTAAATTCTGCCTTTGATATTTACTACCTGTATGACTGTGGTTAATTCAATTATGCACCTGAGATCTCAGTTCCTCATCTGTAAAATGAGGGTGTTGGATTCAATACCTTCCAAGGTCACTTCCAGCTCTCAGTCTATGATCTCTCATGCGTCCCAGGTCAAGGACTTTCTACTGGACTCTGGAAAACCAGGGCTCTTTTTCAGGAATAATATTCAGGGAAGTATAGCATCTTTCTTCTCCTTTTGGGAGCCCAGGAAAACTGAGGCTTTCTTCTTCAGAAAACTTGCTTTTAGGAAATGCCACCCTCATCTTCCAGATTCCTATCTCCCACACTTCCATATCTGTAGCTCCCCATATAAACACACACTCACAAGCAATGTTAGAGTGTTCTTTCTTTCTCTCTGACTTCTAGCCTAAGGCATTTGAGACAATGGAACTTTTCAATTAAATTCTCCCCTCTGGCCAAAGTGACCCCAAACCATGATTATGAAACTATCGTGTTTTTATTTTTTCCTTCCTTCTTGTGTGTAAGGGCACACAGAACAGTTCTCCCAAGCAGGGCCACTCTGCTTCGAAAGCCTTTATCTCTGAAGGGCCTGGAGGCCACACTGGGCACTGAACTTGGGGATATCTCCAGCCTCAGGAGGACTGGGGATGGGGGGACGGGTTGCTTTGGCCGCACCACCCAGGATACTTTTACTGCGTAGTAAGAACTAGTCTTTCCCAAACTGTGGAGCAGGTCAGGTTTATCTCTGGCCTGTTCTATTTTTCCCCTTCTTCAGCCCTCTTGAGATATCCTCCCTCTGGTGACCAGTGCCCTCATATTGCCTCCCCCTAGCTGTCTAGGGCCCCCTAGGGCTTTGTCCTGCAAAACTTATCTTCTTTTGGAAGCATATCATGACCCAAACCACCTAGCACATCAACAACATCTTTCCATGGTGGGGCAGGTGGGATGGCAGCAGGAAAAAAAAATAAGGAAAAAATTGATGGTCCCACTTTCTGGGAGAGGTAATAGGAACAGGGCCTGCTTATATCCTTCTTAGATGAAATAAAAGGAGCTAGACTTTGGTACAATTGAAGCAAACATCTAATATGTAGTCAGAGGGTCTGGGTTTAAAGTCTGACCCTGAAACTTACTGCCCTCATGGCCAGTCACTAAAACCTCCCCAGAACTGGGTTTACTCATCTGTAAACTGATGGGTTGGGCAAGATGGCCTCGAAATTCTCTTCAGGTTCTATATCTAGGATGACGTCTCATATCGATGAGATACTAAATCCAAGTGACCAGGGTGCAAGAGAGAACGGTAGAATCCCTTCTCTTAGGATTATCAATTTAGGTTCTGAGAAGGATCTCAGAGACCATCTAATCCAGTCTTCTTCATAGACGTGGAAATTGAGGCCCAGATAGGTTAAGGGTCTTGCCTAGAATCACACAAGGAACAAATGGCAGTGGCAGCATTTGAACTGCAGATCTCAGGACTCTTTGCATTGAGCCACACAGAGTCAGATGGAGGTTTCCCAGCCCTCAGAAGAATCAGGGTTTGTTTTATAAACATTTGCCTTTGAAGTCAGGGGGAGGGGTAATGGGGAGAATTGGGGGGGGTCATATTTCAATATGATATAATCTATTCTATAAGTATACTTATAAATGGAAAAATATCTAAGGAAAAGATTATAAGGAATCAGGGAAGAGAAAACTTTTACTCAATAAAAATCTAAAAAAAATCACTCCAAGGAGCCTCCATCAGGCAGTCGGCAATAGAAGTACATGACCCTATGTGTATTTGTTGAGGCAGAAAGTTCATACCAAAAATCACAAAGGGCCTTCTGGTTCCAGATTTCCTTCTCCTGCTCTAAACCTTTCCTCATCCCATACTAAATCAATACTGACTTGTCCTGAGTTCCATTTCATCTCAACTATTCTTCTCAGATGTCCATTTGGCAGACTAATCAACACTAAGGCATTATAGACCTGAAAGAGGCATGATTAATTTCCTCTGCGAGGAACCTGGCAGTTTTAGTGGCCTGCAAACTCAGTGTGAGGCAGGAGAGCAGCATGGTGTCCAAAAAATGTAACACAATCTTAAGACTACATTACGAGAGACCTAAAGTCCAAAATAAGGAGGTGCTGAATTTAGATAAGTTCTAGGCATTACATTTCAGGAAGGACATTGATTAACTAGAGTGAATTCAGAGCAGGGGGAGCAGAGATGGTAAAGGACTACAAGATCAGGCCATATAAGGATAAAGTGAAGGAATGATGTGGGGCCCAATAGCTAGCTTTAGCTACTTAAGAGTTGTCATGGGGAAGACAGATTAGATGTATTCCATGGTTTGGAATAGGGCAGAACTAGGAATAGTGAGCAGAAGTTGCAAAAAGAAAAAGTAGATTTTGGCTTAAGGTAAGAAAAAATTTGCAACACTGTTCAATAGCAGCAAGAAAGGAATCCTTTGAAAGAAACTATTTTCCCCTTCATTGAATGTCTTTGATTGAAACCTAGATGATCATTTGTATTCTTTCATTTTATTATTTATTTATTTTAAGCATTTACTTTTAAAAAATTTTGAGTTTCAAATTCTCTACCTCCCACCCTTACCCATTCTGAAGACAAGCAATATGATATCAATTATACCTGTGAAGTCATGCAGACCACATTTCCATAGCTGCAAAAAAAAAAGCTAGAAAAATGAAACGAAAAAATTATGCTTCAATTTGCACTCAGAGTTCATCAGCTGTCTCTCTGGAGGAGCAAGTAAAGCTGGTGACTTTGTAGAGCCCTCCTTCACTTAAATTCAACTTACCTGCAAGTCATGGCATCACCTTCTTGATGTCTTGGTTCTCTTCAAGAATGAAGGACAAACAACAACTCAGGAAGTGGATAGCTTTTTTCATCATGAGTCATATGTAATTGTCTTGAATCATTGTAACAGTCAGAGTAGCTAAGTCTTTCACAGTTGCTCACTGGATGATCATTTATGAGAGATACAATTCAATTCAGCAAAACTTTGTCATGGTAGGTGTTATAGATCTATCAATTAGTCAGTCAATCAATAAGTATTTATTTAAGTGCCTAGATGTTAGAGATACAAAGACAAAAGAAAAGAAAGTCTATACTCAACAGTCCCCTGCCTTTAAGCATCTTACATTCTACAGAAAAGATGTAACATGAACTAAGATAAATGATAAGGTAATTTGAGGGGGTGGTAGAAGTACTTAACTGGAGAGATCAAGAAATATTTCTTAAAGGACTGGGCATCTAAGGCACCCCTTGAAGGAAGCTAATGATTAATAATCAATCAACAAACATTTATGAAAGGATCACTGCCCTCCAGTCACAATGCTAAGTGCTAGGGATATAAACAGTCCCTGCCCTCAAAGAGCTTATATTCCAATGGGAGAGACAAAATGTACACAAATAAGTTTATACAAGGCATATGTACAACAAATAGGTATATGTAAAATACATACAAAATAGGTGAAGGAAAATCTTATACAAGGAGGCACAAGCAGCTGGAGAGATCAGGAAAAGCCTCCTGCAAAAGAAGGTGTTTGAGGTGTGTCTTGAAGGGAGCCAAGGATTCTAAGAGGTAGAGGTGAGGAGAGAGAACATTTTGGGAATGAGGGTCAGTGGGTACAAAGGCACAGCAATGGAAGACTGAGTGCTACATGGGAGAAACAATAGTTTGGCCAGCATAACCATGGAATGGAAGGAAGATAGTAAGGTTACAAGAAAAATCAAAATATAGGAATGGATTTGGTTACAAGAGTTTCAAAAGAGAAAGAGAGAATTTTATATTTGATCCCAGAAGTAAGAGAGCCAGTGGAATTTATTTGGAGAAGAGAGGAGAAACTGGAAGCCTGGTAAGTAGTTAGAAGGCTATTGTAATAGTGCAGGCAAGAGGTGATGAGGGCATCTGAGGAAGTAAATGGGTTCAAGGAGATTTAATTCATAAGGTTTCACAACTCATGAAATGCTGAAGGTGAAGGCAAGGGAAGAGTCAGGGATGACTTTAAGATTACTTGAGTGACTGGAAAAAATGGAGATGCCCTCAAGAGATGTAGATAAGTTTGGAGGCTTAGCAGAGAAGAAAATGAGTTCTGTTTTGACCATATTGAGTTTGAGGTGTTTAATATGCTGTCAGCAATGTGAGACTGAAGTTCAGGAGAGAGATGAGGGCTCAGTCTATCAATTTGTGAATCATCTGGGTAAGGTGATCAATGAACTGTCAGGATGTTGTGAAGGGGGATTCTCTGACTTGTATGAAATTTTGTGATTTTGTAACTTACAAGACCCTAATATTTTCTTCTGGCAGCTAAGTGGTGCAATAGATAGAGTACCAGCCCTGGAGTCAGGAGGACCTGAGTTCAGATCCAGCCTCTGACAGCTATCATACCTGAATGACACTGAGCTAGTCACTTAACCCAATTAGCCTCAGTTTCCCCATCTGTAAAATGAGCTGAAGAAGGAAATGGCAAACTGCTCTAGTAACTTTGCCAAGAAACCCCAAATGGGGTCAAGTCTGGAAGAGTCAGATATAACTAAGCAACAAAACAAAAACAATGTTTTATTCTACCCTGGGGCAGTTACGTTTTCACAAGGGATTCCTAGAAACTGTATTGCTTTCATCAAAAACCTTTGTTACCACATCTTTAAAATGATGGGCTTGGCCTAGACTAGAGTATTAGAAAATTTGGAGTAATCTGAAACTCTGTAATGCTATGAATTAAATTCCAATGATGGCAGTTTAGGTCAGTTGGGGAGGGACCATGAGCCTTAGAGGTCTTCGGGGCACAGGCTGGATGAACACTTTCCATGAATGTTACAAAAGAGAAACGCACTGGAAGAAGGGAAAGGAAAGAGATGATAGCACTCGCTATATGTCAGGCACTGTGCTAAGTGCTTTACAAATATTTTTTCATCTGATCCTCACAACAACCCTGAGAGAAAAATGCTATTATTATCCCCATTGTACAGCTGGGAAATTGAGGCAAACAGAGGTTTATTGACTTGCCCAGGATCACATAAGTAGTAAGTGTCTGAGGCTAGAGTTGAATTCAGGTCTTCCTAAGACAACCTAAGGTCCCATCCATATATTTGATTCTGATGTTAGGAGAGAGTGAGGGGTTGCCTTTCAGCACCTTTCAAATCATACCATATAAACAAATTCCTGTTCTGGAGTAACATGGGACATATAATAGTTAGACAGATAATAGTTAACATGAGACATAAGCTACGAGGACATAGCTTACTGTTACAACCAAAGGGCCTAGGTGAGGATACTGATGGGCCATGAGCTGGCTTCCTTCTCCTTTTATTTAGGAGCTGTTGTTCAGCAAACACTCAATTCTGAAGCATAAAGAGGTGTTGTGGAAGAAAAGAACGTGCAAAAATGTCCATCATGTGGAAGCATAGAACATAGTCCCATGACCTGAAAGGCTAATGTGTGTCATTTAAAAACCCTCATATAAAATGTTCATTATTTCCCCCTTTATTTAGAAATAATGGCTTAAAGGCCCCTCAAACAGCAGTGAGCTGACTCCTTGACTAAATATATGATTTTCTAAATCACCAACACTCAGAGCCCCCAGGACTCCTGGATTACTGCTGCCTCTGAACAAATACCATCAGAGGGGTTGCCCAACCTGCTGGGAGTTCTGTGAATCACCTCTACCCATTTGCTAGGGTTAGTGGGGAAACAGCCAGTTAAAAGTCATGGTCAAAATGAAGACCAAGCAATCTGGAGGCTCTGCTGGGCCCTTCCATCACCCCCAGGATAATAGAATTACAGCTTCAGAAACATAAGGACAAGAATTGGGAGGAAATTCCTCCCATGGACATTTGGTGCTCCTTGCCCAGGAGGGCTGAAGCCTGGGAGGTAAGGACCAGATTTCTTGACTACAGGTGTGCTTTTCTTCAAGGAAAAAAAAACATTATATGAAAATGAGAACTTACAGAACTGATAAATTAGAAGGTGGGTTGTTTCAGGCATTTCATGCATTATAAAAAGACTTCTTTAAATAATAGTTCCTGCTATTGCTCTGAAATGTTTGCTTACGAATTGCAGCTGGCTGCTTGACAGGGAGGCTTTTGGAGGGCGACAGAAGACCCAGTACGGTGCAATGTAATAGAAGGAGCATTGGTTGGGTAGTCATAAAATTTAAACTCAGGTTCAAGTCCATTCAATCTAATAAATATTTATGAAGACCTGCTATGTGCCAGCAACTATGTGGCTACAAAGATGTGGACTCTTAAGGAGTTTACATTCAGGGGGAGGGGGAGAGTGCAGCACATGTACACAAATAAATTCATTCATATCAAGTAAGTAAAAAGTAATTTGGGGGTGGAAAGGGATAGGGGAGAGTATTGATAATTGAGGAGTAAGGAAAGGCCTCTGTTTGGAGATGAAGCTTGAGCTGAACCTTTAAGGGAGATAGAGAAGAAGAGAGGACATTCCAAGCATAGAGGACAGTTTATGCAAAGGCATAGAAGTGGAAAATGGAATGTCATGTATGGGGAACAGCAAGTATGCCATATTGACTGAAATGTAGAGTCTGTAAAAGGGAGTCATTAAAAATCAGTCTAGAATTTAGGATCATCCTTCTACTGCCTTTGTGACACGGAGCGAGTTAATAGACATCCCTGGACCTCAGCTTCCTCATCTTTAAAATAAAGATTTTGGACCAGATGATCGCTAACGTCTCTTCCAGTTCTAATACTTGTGGTTCTGTTTGAGGATCTAGTCAATGGTTAGGTAGAAAGTCACTCGAGAAGGGTAAACGACAAATCTCTGAAATTATAAATAATGTTAATCAATTGGGAAATGGGGTTTGATAGACACAAGTTCTATGTGTAAACAACTTGAGGACACATGACAAATCAGCGCTGGGAGGATAATAGAGACAGAATTAGATGGGACCTCCATCTAGTCTAACTCTCATTTTACTGAGCACAGGGAAGTCAAATGACTTGACTTGCCAAGGTCATGTAGGGATCCAGGATCAGAGATGGGATGACTGAACGCCTTCCAGTTTTGTCACACGGAGTCCACTAGTTCTCACTGACTTCTCTACCTAGCTTCTGTTTGAATACTTGGCACCTGTGATGGTACCTTCTATCTTGAAGGATCCATAGGCTCAGTGATAGGCAAAGGACAGCTTGGATACTCACTCAACACCTCCTCAGTCTTGCTCCCGTCTGCTTGGAGGTCTTGAGAGCAAAGCAGTGAACTCCTCCCAGGCCCTCCCTTTATAAAGGGCTCTGTTTTTTCTAGCTAACTCCACTTCCCATCAGCTGCTCTGCTTGGTTTAGACTCCACAAACAACATGCTCCCATGACAGGAACCCCTTGCTTCCCCTCCTTTTCAGCTTTTTTTTTTGTGCTTATTGTCTTTCCTGATGAGAATACAAGCTCCTAGAGGGCAGGGACTGTCTTTCTTTTTATTTGTATCCCCAGCACTTAGCACAGCGCCTGGCCCACAGTAAGTGCTTAATAAACGTGTATTGACTATTATTGACTATTGACTAGGAAACCTTCAGTAGGGCTGCTCTCCACAGCCACAGAACCCGTATTGCCTGAAGTGTCAGCTCTGGGAAAGCAAACTGCCAAGGAAAGAAAAGAGGCAGGAAAGAATTCAAAAGTGAGACCATCAGGATTTCGCAACTCTATGACCCCTGGATTTTCTACACAGTAGGGGACTACAGCTTGTATATAGACAAGCAAATGCAAAATATACTCAAGCTAGGGACTGCCCCTGTGTTTTTATTGGTATGGAGAACTCCTGGGTGACGGAACTCCCTCCACTTATTTCAGGGTAGCACCTTCTCTGCACTTTAAAGGATTCTAAAACTGTGCTTACCCTTCTGCCTCCAGAGAAAGGTCTGATATTGTCTCAATACAGACTGAAGCATACTATTTTTCTCTTCCTTCCTTCTTTTCTCTTCCTTTCTTTTCTTCTTTCCTTCCTTCCTTCTTTATTTCTTCTTCAAGTCTTCTTGTACAAAATGACTAATATGGAAATGTTTTACATAATTGCACATGTATAACTTATATTGGATTGCTTACCTTCTCAAAGAGGGGAGACAGGAGGGAGGGAGGGATAGAATTTGGAACTCAAAACTCTTTTGAAAATGTTAAAAAAATTTTAACGAATAATTGAGGAAAAATAAAATATGGCTTTAAAAAATATTAGTGAGTACCTAGAACACAAAGATGTTAAGTGATTTTCCCAGTGTCACACAGCCAGTAGAGGTTAGAGGCACTACTTGAACCCAAGTCTTGCTGGCTAGCTCTCCACAACTATGCCAAGTTGTCTCTCTTGTGCAAACTAATATAATTTCCAGAAGGAGAGAGCACTGACTACCAGGGCTTGGCAATGGGTGGTTGAATGAGGAGAGGGAGGGGAGGTAGGATCAGGAAGGCTTCTCATGAGGAGTGGTACCTGGGTTGTACTTTGAAAGATACTTCATTTCTAAGATTTCTGGAAACAAAGGGATGTGATTTTGAGAAGACGGAAGAATGCTGGAGTCACCCAGCATTATATCATCATGTATTTGGGGTGCTTAAAGTTGAGAGAAGGCCTGACCATGTCAACATATTCACACTGAATGCATTTTCGCCTTCTTGTTCTCTCTCATGCTATTTTCCCTGTGTGCAATGTTCTCTCTCTCCATCCAAATCCTATCTAGCCTTCAAGTCAGTTCAAGTCCCACTTGATCCATGGAGCCTTCCCTAAATAATCCCACATGCAGTAATCTCTTCTTTTGGCAAAATTCTTTATCAGTATATAGCACACAATTCAGCACTTGGCTATGGGTATTTCTATTTTAAGCCAGATATTCTTGCTCCTCAAACAAATAAAAAAGCCTCTATGAGGACAGGGATGGGGGTCAGCTCTGGGCGTCAGTTTCTTCATCTGTATAGTAACTGGGTTGGAGAACATAATCCTAAAGTCTCTCCAGCTGGAACATTCTGCCTTATGATTCTAAGATCTATATAGTCCTGCATGGGTAACTAGGTGGTATGATAGAGAGAGCACTAGATCCAGACTCAGAAAGAACTCAGTTAAAATATTGCCTCACACACCAGCTATGAGACCCTGGGCAAGTCACTTAAGCGCCATCTGCCTCAGTTTTCTTATCTGTAAAATGGGAGTAATAATAGTATCTAATACTCAGGGCTGTTGTGAAGATAAAATGACATAATATTTGTAAAGTGCTTTGCAAACGTTTAAGTACACTATAAACCTTGGTTATTATTATTAAATGCTAGCATAGCACCTCAAACAGAGCAGAGCATGTAGCAGGCCTCTGTCAGTAAATACTGGGGACTTTTTTGGATTTGGTTTTGAAAGTATCAAGAGAGAGCAAAGTTGCCTGTTTTTTAAGAAATTTACTGACTCAAAGTATTGTTAAATATTAAAATAGACAACTCCATAAGTCTATGTGTCTCCTTCCCTAAATATCTTTAAAAATGCATTCAGTAAAAGCTGTATTACATAGTGGAGACGGTGCAAGAGTTGGAATGGGATCTGGGTTTGTATCCCACATCAGATACTTAATAGCTGTGTAACCCTAAGCAAGTTACCTAACTTCTCTGAGTCTAGTTTCCTCATTTGAAGGGGGGGATAATAATAGTACCTGCCTTACAGGACTGTTGTAAAAAAAAAAAAAAAGGAGATACTGGATAGAGAGATGGATAGATAGATATATAGACAGATGAAAAAAAGAAAGAAAGAAAGAAAGAAAGAAAGAAAGAAAGAAAGAAAGAAA
>NW_020954576.1:44855798-44868781 GCF_900497805.2 Vombatus ursinus
AAAGAAAGAAAGAAAGAAAGAAAGAAAGAAAGAAAGAAAGAAAGAAAGAAAGAAAGAAAGAAAGAAAGAAAGATGCTTTTAAAGTGCTTTCCAAATGATAAAGTCTTACTTTTTTTTTGGACTAGTCTTGTGATCACTGGACCAATGCAAAGTAATGCCTACTCTGGAATTTATAGCCTTAGATGGGGACCATGAGATGACACATAGCCAATATGTGTCAGAGGCAGAATCGAAACCCAGATAATTTCCTTTCTGAGATCAGCTCACTATTGACTACCTCTCCATGTAAAGGTCAACTTATTATTATTATTATTATTATATAACTATTAATATATTATTATGAAAGTATATATAATTATCTTTCTGGTAGGGTTTGGGTAGCCTTTTGTTTGCTTTTTAGAGACAATCGGAGTAAAGTGACTTGTCCAAGGTCATACAGTTAGCAAGTGTCTGAGACTGGATTTGAACTCAGGTCCTTCTGACTCTAAGGATGGATCTCTAGCCATTGTGCCACCTACCTGACCCAGCTGGGTACCTTTTTGAGATGAGTAACTGGGACATGCCAGAAAACCTTGCAGGTTCCATCCCGTTACAAGACTGTAATTCCAGGCCCTCAAATGAATCATTGCAAATTATTTTTACACACACCCCCCTCACCCATCCCCAAAACATCCTCCCTATGTGCATTGAGTCTCTCTTCCTTTCACAAAAGAGCCCTGGCCTAGGAATAAGGGAGACCTGAGTGCTGACCCCAACTCCATCATTAACTAGCTGGGTGACTTAGGGAAGTCTCTACTTCTCTGGGTATCATATTCTTGGAGTAGAGGGCTTCAAAAATCCCTTCTAGTTCTAAAAGCCTATGATCTTACGACTAAAATCCCTGCTCGATCTAACTGTCTATGGTCACATGATTTTGAGCTATGTAAGAATTTCTCCAAGCAATTTTTACAAAAAGTATAGTGGAGGGGGCACTGGACTTGGAGTCAGAAAGCCTTGGTTGCAAATCCTGCCTGAGACACTTACTACCTCTGAGACCCTTCACCCATCTGTGCCTCAGTTTCCTCAGCTATAAAATGAAGGGAACTGTACTAAATTTCCTCTAAAGTCCCTTCCCAGTTCTAACTCCATTATCCCATGACAATTCTGTGGTTTCAGAGGACTTTGGAAGATTAATGAGAGAATCTATCCAATACAGCATTCTTTCTCCATCAAACAAACCAAACCACCCATATCCAGCCAGAGATTCTTGGGCCTCTAGCTTTAATTCTTCCCCAGGAACCTAGGGAGAAACCAGATTCCCTTCTCTGATAAAAACAGAAATATTTTATTCCCCCAGTTCACCAGCAATCATGGCATGTTCTACATAAAATGCCCCTAGAAAGCTTGCACTTTTATGTTTTGCCAAAGCTGGCTTTGCTCCTGGCATGGGATAGGGAACAGAGGAAAAATTATGAGTGTGGTTGGGTTTGTTGGCTTGTCTGAGGCTGAAGCAACTATATGTATCAGTAACATGTAATGACAGCCTCCCATCTGTTATTGGAAGCTTTGGGTCTTCATCAAGTTGGAAAAGTTGGAAGGAGGGAATGCAGAGGAAGCGGGATTGGTTCATATTCATCCTCAGTTGGGCTTGGAAATGCCTACAAGATGAAAACCCCCACGGTGAGACGCTGCTCTTAGCACAGAATGAGGAGGGATGTGCATATATGGGCTGAAGAAGGAGGCAGCTAAGCCCATTTAGGGCTGGGCCTGGGAAAGAAGTGATGGCTGTCAGAAGGTCTCCGGTGAAAGGAATCATTTACTCGCCCTCAGCACCATAACAAAACCTCTGACCACTGAAACATTTTCTCAGAGATGAATGGAAATTTAAGAAGGGGCCTCACTCCCCTTAAAAGGAAGCGCCCTAACCAGGCCTGAGAATTCAAGGCCAGCCACCACTGAAACTTGCCCAGTGGACCCCCTGGTGGAGAAGTGGAGAATCACTGACCCTGGTCAAGATTTCTGTTAATTCATCTTGGGGGAGGGAGAGGGAAAGAGGGAGGAGAGAAAAGGAAGAATAGCAGAGAAAGGGGAATCCTAGGTCCGGAGTTAGAAGGCACCTTAGTAGCTTTCTCCAACCCCTTCTCTAGCTCGCTTTATTACAAAGTCTGTAGTCATTCTAACTTTATTTGCATAAATATTGCCATACTGTTCTCCAGTTGCTCCAGGCACACACCTGTTACCTCCCTAACCAGACTGCAAATTCTTCCAAGGAGGCTAGAACTGGTATTAGGGTTCACTTAATTTTACAGATGAGGAAACTGAGGCCCAAAGAGATTACTTGACTTGCCCAAAGTCACTCAGTTAATTAAAGAGAGAACAGGGTTTGACCTCAGGTCCTTTGACTCCCAAGCTAAAACTTTTTTTTCCAGGGTATCACACTGGCCTCTAGGGATTCAGAAAACAACTTAGACACCCTCCCCCAACAACAACAGCCAAAAAAGAAAAATCCTGAGGGTGAGGGTGTGGAATTTTTATAATATTTAGCAAGATGGTGCCTGTCCAACTTTCCAGGATATGGTATCCATCTATGCAGGCACCCAGGAGTCAGGAGGTAGTCTGGGCTTCTGGGACAGGCTGCCCAGCAAAAGCAGGCAAACAGAATGCAATTTACATCCAGACCTTGTCTCCAATTTGAGCAGCAACATTGCCAGCAAGCATCTATCACGGCGTGATCTGGGAGCCCAGGGCTGCTCATGTTCGCCTCAGGCGACTGATTAGCCAGCAAGAAAGCTTATTAGGCTCCCCACTTCCCTCCCATACCCCCCCCAAGAAGCCTCCCCCTCAGGGGACAGGAGGGGGGCATTTTCATGGATTTGATAAATGCTAATGGGAATCTGAGATCATAGGCTTGGAATAAAAGGGGAATGTGAGCAGGCGATTATGGAATTTGTTGAGGCTGGAATATGGCATATGAGCCGCAAAGAGGAGGAGGGGCTGGAGAAGGAGCCTCTGGGCTAAAAGCAGGACTTGACAGGAATTTGGGCCGTGCATGCATGAGGACCCTTCTCTTCTCCTCCTCCTCTCTAAGGCTGCAAATCCCCAAGCCCAAGCAAGTCTCCACAGCCCCTCTACCCCCGGTATATCTCCAGACACCTGCCTTGCCCCTCTGGAGAAACAACAGCCCCTGAAAAAGGCCCCCTGAAATGTGAGACGGAATGAGAATTCTTGTGGATTTAACACCCCAGACTGCTGCCAGGAAGCCTTGGGGGTGGGGGTGGGGTGGGGAAGCATTGGCAGAAAGAAGCCACACCAACCATTACAGGAGGAGGTATTGAATACCCACTGTGTGCCCTGTTTGGTGTTGGGGCTGGGGAACTCTGAAACCAGACCCTAGCTCGAGTCTAGAGGAATCTAGAGTCTTGTTAGAAGGGAGACAGGGCTGTGCTTGGAACAATCTGAGAAGATTCTAAGGCAACATTTCGACAAATGCAAAGCAGTATGGTTACAGACTTTGCATAAAAGAGAGAGATAGAATACTTGTTAGTGATAGATCATTGTGGTCTGTGGTTGGTTAGGCAAGAGTTCAAGGTAGTTGGAAACGCGCTGAAATTGGAGGCAGAAACCCGGGTTCAAATTCAAGCCCTACTACTTACTACATGAATGACCTTGGGGAGCTTATGGGCCTCAGTTTTCTCACTTAAAAAAAATAAAATGAAGGGTTTAGACCAGATGACTTCTAAGGTCATTTCCAGTTCTAATAATAATAATAGCTTACATTTACATAGCACTTACTAAGAGCCAGGCCTTATGCTACAGGCTTTACAAACAGTATTTCCTTTAATCCTCACAACAATCCTGGGGAGTGGGTGCTATTTTTATAATTTTACAGATGAGGAAACTGAGGCAAACAGAGTTAAGTGACTTGCCCAGGATCATACAGCTTGTAAGTGTCTGAGATTGGATTTAAACCCAGGTCTTCCTGACTCCAGGTCCAATGCTCTATCTATATAATATATGTATATATTTGAACTAGCAGAGAGGAAATGAGGGAAATGCAAGAAATTATGAACAAAAGCCAAGACAGCATTGGAGGGATTTTAGACGTCACTTTTTTATTGTTCAGTTGTTTTTCAATCATGTCCAAACTCTTCATGACCCCATTTGGGGTTTCCTTGGCAGATGCCGGAGTGGTTTGCTATTTCCTTCTCCAGCTCATTTTACAGATGAGGAAACTGAGGCAAACAGGGTTAAGTGACTTGCCCAGGGTCACACAGCTAGTAAATATCTGAGGCCAGATTTGAATTCAGGAAGGCAGGTCTTGCTGACTCTAGGCCCCTGGCGCTTTCTCGTCTGCCTCGCCTCGCTTTCTCAGATATCATCTAGTTCAACCGGGAGTGACTTGCCCATGTTTACACAGTCAGTCAGTAGCAGAGTTAAGAGTTGTACCCAGATCCTCTTATAAATCCAATACTCTTTTTCCTTCGTCTCATGCTGCCCCTGATATCTGTGCTCTGCTCCTATCCTCTCTCTTCTGTGGCCCCCAATCTCTTCAGAGTAGGAGTGAAATCCTTGTATAGGTACCTCTTACCTACTTACTGTTCCTAGGCAGTCTATGTCTCAGCAGGGCCAGACCTAGAAATCTCACTTCTATCATTTACTTACTCAATTAATGTGTCATTTGGCTACATGGTCTAGGACAAAAGAAAAGGCAAAGTTTCAGTTTCTCAAGAAGACCAGCCTAGTCATAGAGAAGTTTACAAACTTAGAAGGATATTGGGATTTAGATTGAAAAGAATTTTAGAAATAAACTAATCTGACCCCCTCATTTTACAAATAAGGCCCAGAAAGATGAAGTGATAGGCCTAATTTATATGGGGAGTAAATGGTGACTACAAATCCAGCGTTCTTTTCAATACTTTATACTATGAGTTCTAATTTACATTAGACAAGCAAACATTAGGTGACAGTGGATAGAGTGCTGGGGCCTGGAATCAGGAAGACTTATCTTCCTGAGTTCAAATCTGTTCTTAGACACTTCTTAGCTGTGTGACCCCAGACAAGTCACTTAATTTTTTTTCTCAATTTCCTCATCTGTAAAATGACCTGGAGAAGGAAATGGCAAATCACTCCAGTATCTTTGTTGTGAAAACCCCAAATGAGGTCACAAAGAATCAGACACAACTAAAATGACTAAACAACATCAACAAAAACAAAAATACTTGTACAGAATATAAATAGTAAAGTCTATCTCTTCTGAGAGACAAAGGCCATGATTCATTCATTCCCTTCTTAGGCCTGGTTAAAACAAGACTTTCTTGACTAATGTTGGGATTTAGAATGGGGTTTTTAAAGAGAACTGATTAGCAGATGGTGCAGAAGAAGAAAACAGTCATTCCAGACAGGAAGATGACTTACCCTTTGGTAGATTTCTTACTAACATAAAAATCCCTTCACTAAAAGGCACCTCCAAAGGTCAGCTAATCTATCTATCAGTCTCCAAATAGGACAACCCTAAACCTAGCCTAGACAAATGAATCTATCCACTCAATAATCCAATCCATCACTTACCAACGATTTCTGTTTTATCAGTCATTTAGCAAGTATTTTAAAAATACTTACTTTCCAAAACAGGCAAACAATTAGTATTTCTATTAGGTCTATTATGTGCCAAATCCTGATAACCATTCTTTAAGTTTCAGCATGAGCTACATCCTTCTTCCCCTAAAGAAAAGACTAAGACACAGAATATCAGACCTGAGAAGTACCTCCAAAGCCTATAACTGTACAGAAATGTCCTCTGTGAAGTCACTATCCAGATCTTGTTAAAAATCGAATTGAGTTTATTGGCTGATGATCAATGGAAAGCATGGGGCAGGGAAGGGGAATTGGACACAATTCTAGACATCAAGCCCTAAAACCCTAAGGGGAGAATTAGGCTGTTGTTGTTTGTCCTTCCTTTTCAAAGAGGACCAATGACTTCACTGTGATGTCTTGACTTGTGTGTGAACTGAATTTAAGTGAGGCAGAGTTACACAAAGTCATCAATCAGTCTCCCTCTCTCTGAGTCATCGAAGTCACCCTCTGAAGACCTATCCTAACAATACCATTTGAAGTTGGGGAATTAGTCCTGCTAATTCCCATTGCTCCTAACACCGTCTTCTCAGATCAAGTTAAATCAGTCTAATAATCTTCCCTCTTCAAATATTTAAAATCAACTAGTGTGCCCCTCTGATATCTTATTTTCTATGGGATGTATAGCCCTCATTGCTTTGAATGATCTTTACACGATATGGTTTTGAGATCTTTCACCATCTTAGTCTCTCTCCTTTGGATACTTTAGCTCCTTAGTGACTAAAGTGTCTCATTGGTTTCTAAAACTCTAAAGTGTGACATCCCAAAGGGAACTCGGTTCTCCAGGTGTAGTCTAAACATGGCAGATTACAGTGAAGCCATCACCTCCCACATTCTGACCACTACAAGTCTCTTAACATTAGCTAAGATAGCATTGTCTTTTCAGACTTCTGACTCATGTTGAGCTCATAGTCAACTAAAACCCACAGATAAGATATAGTTTCTTCCTAATGAAGCTTATGACCAAGTAGGTGGATATGACATATACACAAATAGAATCAGAGAATCTCAGAGTGAAAAGATACTTTCAGAAGCCATTGGGTCCAACCTAAATAACTCTAAGACGAAATGATAAATGAAAAGCATACAATATAAAGTACAGGTAAAGTGCTGTGTTACATAGAAGGAAGGATTGTAACTGATGGGGGACATCAGGAAAGACTTCATACAAGAGGTGGGATTGGAAATGAGCTGTAAGAGATGGCTAGGACTTCACTTGATGGGGGTAGGGGATGACTGAAGGTCATCATAGATATGGGGAATCGCAGTAATCTGGTCTGGTTGTGGCATAGGGTTCACAAAGGAGAACAGTATGATATTGTGGTGGACTTAGAACTCCAACTGAAGGAGATTGATTTTTAACTGGTAGGTAATAGAGAGTAACTGAACAGTATGGGATCATGGAAGCATAGATTTAGAACTGCAAGTATAGTCATTCTCATTCAATCCATTTATTTTACAGAAGAAGAAACAGAGACAAAAGGAATTACCCAAGTTCACCCAGTAAATAGCAGAGACAAATTTGAACCTAGGTCCTCTGATTGCAAATCAAATCTTATGGCTCTATACAAATGCAAGCTATAATTATGAAAGGGGCTATCCCAAAAAGTTACTATATAGTGATTATGTTAGAGGTTTGATTAATCAGATGTTCAAAAATTAAAACTTGATAATTGGTTAATGACTGATTAGTTTAGATTGGGGTGGGGAACCTGTGGCCTTGAGGCCACATATGGCCTCACTGAAGTTTGGATTCAGTCAAAGGACCACACTTGAGGACCTAGAAGGCCACAGATACCCCATTCCTAGTTTAGATAGGCACTCATGCTAACCAATATAGGACTTCCAAAAATGAACCAATCCTGTAGCAGAATCAATCAGTCAACAAACATTTATTAAATGCGTACTATGTTCCAGGCATACTATGCTAGGCAGTTGAGTTCCAAAGAAAAGTTGAACATTCCTTGCTTTCAAGAAGGGGGAAAAGAACACACCTACATAGGTAAGCATGTACCACACATACTTAAATGTTTATTGTCTTAAATTGGCTTTAAAAACATGCGAATAGGGAAAGAGACGCTTCCTGGGCAGACGAGGAAAGGCTTCATTTCAAAGGTAGTGTTTGAGCTCAATCTTAAAGGAAAGCAATGATTCCAAAAGTCAGAGGAAAGAAGAAAGTGAATTCTAGGTATGCGAGACAGTCAATGCAATGTCATGGAGAGAGATTGAAATAGAGCACCGAATAAGGAAGACCAAAAAGACCAGTTTGGTTGAACTATAGATTGCATGGGCAGGGAAGGTCCAGGGGAGTAATATTGACCCTGTTGGGGTCAAGTGTGAAGAGCTTTCTAGAGATTAGAGGGAGCCACCAGATTTTATGAGGAGGTTGGGATAAAGGGTAGAGATAACACGAACAGCCCTGCCTTCCTGCTTTAGGAAAATCACTTTAGTAGCTGTATAGAGAGTGGATAGGAGTGGGGAAATATTTGTGACTCACTTACCTTGTCTGTGTTCTGAAAGGGGAGCACTTCAGGTATGTAAGAGCCAATCGTTCAATTTTCAATGTAAGCATTCACGCCTTGGAAAATGGCAAACACCACAAATCAAGGCTTGACTTAGCATTTTGTTGATTCTCTAGAATTTTAAAAAAAGAGGGAGAAAAATGTTTTCATAATGCAGATTCAACTTTAAAGTATGTGTTTTAGAGAACCAATTGTTAAACATTTACCAGTACGCACCTGGGTCCAGGCCTAGGTGCTAATAACAATAATAACAATAATAATAATAATAATAATAGCCAGTAATAATTCACTTGGCAGTGTAGTATAGTGGAAGAAGTGCTAAAGTTATAGTCAGAGGACCTGGGTTCAAATTCAGGCTCTGCCATTTACTACCTATGTGACCTCAGTAAATTATTTAAGGTTTCTGAGCCTCTGTTTTCTCATCCGTAAAATGGGGAGAGGGGAGGGACAAGATGGCCTTTGAGGTTTCTTCCAAATTCTAAATCTCTGATTCTAAGCCAGGGGTGGGGAATCTGTGGCCTGGAAGCCACATGTGAAATCATTCTATTCTAGGACTGTCCTTAACTCTGAGGTGGTGGGTGGTTCCCCAATAGCCCATGTTTGTCATTTGTAAAACCCTCCATTTCAACTGTGAGGAAAATGCTACCATGCTTATATGTGATACTGTGCAAGAGACTGAAATAAGAAAAGGAAAAAAGAAAAGGAGGGGAGATAAAGATAGAGACAAAAGAAGAGACAGAAAGAGGTAAAAGGAGGCAGAGAAAGAGAGAGACTGGAAGAGAACAAAATAATTTCAATCTAAAGGCTACAACAGTGAGAAGACAGCACAGTGTGGTGAGTAGGGCTCTATACTTGGATTGAGGAAGACCCACGTTCAAATCCTACCTCAGACACTAGCTGTGTGATCCTAAGCAAGTTGCTTAATTTCTCTGTGATGTAGTTTCCTTTCAACTGTAAACTGAGGCCTCTTAGACAAACCCCACCAAACACACACACACACACACACACACACACACACACACACACTCTTTTAGGACAGCTAGGTGGCACAGAAGAGAGAGTGTTGGGCCTGGAGTCAGAATGACTCATCTTCCTGAGTTCAAATCCAGCCTTAGACACTTACAAGCTGTGTGACGCTGGGCAAGTCACTTAACCTTGTTTTCCTCAGTTTCTTTATCTGTTAAAATTAACTAGAGAAGGAATGGCACCCTCTAGTATCTTTGTCAAGAAAACTCCAAAATGGAGTCATGGATCAGACACAACTGAGCAATCATAACAATGACAGACCCCTTCTAGTTCTAAACCTATGATACTATGAAAGGAGAGAACCCCAGAGTGAGGAAGGAGGTCACTGTACCTGTTGTGAGATAAATCTACACTTTTTCTTCTTGTCCACGTCAGAATTAATTCAGGAAGAAGGGCTAGGTGGAGCCAGAAGAATTGGGTGAGGACGAAGGTGTGGGGGGTGAGATAGGAAGATGTGCCCTTCAATCCTTATCCATCATTTTCCACCTTGATGACATGCAAATCTGCAAGAGAGCTGAGGCAGCGTAGATCTGTATTCACTCTTAATGCATCACCCCCTGGGGATCTGGTCCTTTCACCATGACAGAGTCACGGAGA
Source organism: Vombatus ursinus (assembly GCF_900497805.2). Classification (NCBI taxonomy): domain Eukaryota; kingdom Metazoa; phylum Chordata; class Mammalia; order Diprotodontia; family Vombatidae; genus Vombatus; species Vombatus ursinus. The sequence goes on from NW_020954576.1 coordinate 44,865,554, forward strand.
CAGGCAGCTCTCTAAAGACCCCAAGTCACTAGAGCATCACTGCCCAAGCCACGCTGGTGGTGTGATGTCTCCACAGCCCCATCCTCCAACTCCTGAATGTTGGTGGATTGTCATTAACTCCTCTCTGTAAAGGTCACTGCTAGAGCCTGAGCAGATCCTGGGTCCTCTACACATTGCATTTGGCAACAGACCATTCTGTCTGCTCACAGGCGGGGTGGGGGGGTGAGGGAAAGGGAAAGGAGCAGAGAGGAAAATAAGGCAGGGGTTGGGGGGAATGATGATTGTATTCTCATGATCTCACTCCTGGATTACTTTGAATGTACCAGACTCCCAGGGGTTTCTCTGACTCCAATTTTTCCCCACCCCAATCCATCCTATATATCAAAGTTAGATGGATCTGAGCTAAGCACTAAGCATCATTTCTGGTATACACTTTATGATTACTTTTTGTTTGTGTACAGCCTGTATCTTCATTTCTCACGAGGCCAATTTCTCTGGACTTGTCCACCTAACCCCAGATCCTGAATGATCCTGAAAGATCATTTAAACCCTGGAATTCGCAACTCAGAAGTACCTTCCACCCCTTTAAGAATCTCCGTTTAAGAAGGGTACCTAGGCCAGTCATTTTTAAATTTCTTTCTAGTCCTCCAGACTTCTTCATGGCCTCTCTGCCCTCCCTACCCCAACCAAGCTGGGCACCTTCTCCTTCCCATCACCTTTTCAGTTTCCTTTTAAGTAAGATTTTCACCATTTAAGTGTAAGTTCCTTGTCTATCTTTCTTTTTACTTGTATTTGTACTCACAGTACTTAACACAATGTCTGGCACATGGTGATTGATAATAATAATAACTAACATTTATATAGCACGTGTGTGTGTGTGTGTGTGTGTGTGTGTGTGCCAGGCACTGTGCTAAGCACTTTTACAATTATTATCTCATTTGCTCCTCTCAACAACTCTGGGAGGTACGTGTTAGTGTTATCTATATTTTAGAGATGAGGAAACTGAGGCAAACTGAGGTTTAAGTTACTTACCCAGGGTCACACAGCTAGTAAGTGTCTGATTCTGGGTTTGAACTCAGGCCTTCCTGACTGAAGGCTCTGTGCTCTGTTCTCTTAGCCACCTAGCTGCTTAATAAATATTTGTTGACTATATATTCCCAATTGAATGTAAGCTCCTAGAGGGCAGAGACTATTCCCTTTTTTTTTGCCTTTGTATACCCAATGTCTTAACAAATATTGAGTTGAATCAAATTAATAAATTGAATCAGAAATAAATAATTATGCATTAAATCGAATTGTATGCCCATTAAATGATTGCTGAACTGATTCAAAAGGAATTCCCTGAGGGTAGGACTAAGTCTTACTGAGTTTCAGAACCTAATACTGCCTTGCATACAATAGGTGCTTAATAAAACCTGTTGAATTGACTTCATGGAGTTTTTATAGGTCATAAAGAACTACTGGAGTTCGTTGAGGGGTAGTGGGAGTTGGGAGCACTTACATAGTCAGATCTGTGCTTTAGACTCTCCCACCTGAATTACTTCTGACACGGGCAGGAAGGAAAAATGTGGATTCATCTTACTGCAGGTATAGAAACAAATGGGCCTCTCCATTTGGGCTCTTCTGTCTTCTCACAGTACCAATCTTGTAATGGAAAGCCTCAATTCTTCAGACTTTCAAGGCCCTATAAAACATAGAACCACTCTTAATTTTCCACCACTCAATCTATGGGTCAACCAATATGCATTTATAAAGTTCCTACTCTGGGCCACGAACTTTGCTAGGCTTGCAAATTCAAAAATGAAACAGTCCTTACCTTCGAGAATTTCACATCCTGTGAGTGGAGGTGATGATAATAATAAGAATAATATATAATGATTTCGGGTTTACAAGGCACTTTACAAGTATTTTCTCATTTTGTCCTCATTGTAACTCTAAGAGATAGCTGTTATTATTATCCCCTTCTTATGATGAGGAAACTGAGGCAGACAGAGGTTAAGTGTCTTGCCCAGAGTCACACAGCTGGTATTTGAGGCTAGATTTGAACTCAGGTATTCTTGACTCCAGGTCCAGGTCTCTATCCACTGTATATACAAAATAAATTGAAGGTAAAATTTTTTTAAAGGGAAACACTAGCAGCTGGGGCAGGGTTGGGGGACTAGATCAGGAAAGGCTTAGTATATAATGGAAGGTAGGTCTTAAGCAGAGTTTTGAAAGAAACAAGGGATAATTCTGATAGGAAGAGGTGAGGGGTGAGTGGGGGCACTCTCCAACACTTCTTTAATCAGGCCTGTCTCCACATTGTCCCCTGATCATACCCTGGTCATTCCCCCCTACCCAATACCTTTACTCCTGTTGTGTCCCTAAACTAGAACGCCCTTCCCCATTCCCTCTGACTATCTACTTCTTTCAGAGTGTAGATCATGTCTTCCCACCTCCTTGAAATCTTTCAGAAACACTTCCTTGACCATTATTGGCTTCCCTCTCCTAGACAATCCTTGCAGAATTCAGAAACTCTGCCAAACAATATATCACTTAATATACTGTCTTGCATTACTCCCTGTCAATTTATGTGTATTTGTCTTCCCTCTCCAATTAGAGAAGCAATTCCATCAGGACAAGAGGCCTTGTCTTCTGCTTCCATATCCCGCAGTGCCTACTACAGATAGATCCTCCCTCCACCTAGTTCAGGGGCATATGATAGGCTGATTTATCGTTGATTGATTGAAAATAAAGAGATGTCATCTCTAGCTTTGCATTTTAATCAGGTAAAAGACCAGAGAGTTGAGGAGGGAAACTGAAGGTAGGATACAAGGGTCCTGGATCCATTCAAATCTACTTTCCCATATGAGGCGATGCTGTTTTAAATAATAGCTGACATTTATACAATGTTTTAAAGTTTACAGATCAGTTTATGTGCTTTATTGGGGCAGAGTGGGTGGATGGGGGCTCAGGCCAATGATTTTCATTGGTATAGGGAAATCTCAATGAAGATACTCCCTGTAGCAATTGAGACTAGCATCTAGTCATCTTAGAGAGTTGCCTAGCACAATGAGAAATTAAGTGACTTGCCCAGGGTCACATAGTCAGTATGGGGCAGAAGAGGTTATTGAACACAGACCTTCCTGACTCCAAGGTCAGCTCCCTTTATACCAAGTCATGCTGCCTCTTTCAGAAAGAAAGATAGATAGATAGATAGATAGATAGATAGATAGATAGATAGATAGA
>NW_020954576.1:44868791-44985703 GCF_900497805.2 Vombatus ursinus
AGATAGATAGATAGATAGATAGATAGATAGATAGATAGATAGATAGATAGTTATACAGAGATAAAGACAGAGATAGAGAGGCATATAGATAGATAGATGTAGAGAGAGAGAGAGAGAGAGAGAGATACAGAGATAGATAGAATATTTGTTAAGCTGTTAGCATGCTCCTGGCACTGTGCTATGCTGTGTATACAAAAACAGAAAAGACAACCCTTGCCCTCAAGGAGCTTACATTCTAATGAGAGAAGACAACCCAGAAAGGGGACCGAGAGGATGGGGAAGAAGGTGCCAGTGGCTTAGTTTGGCATTGGTGGTGGGGAGGCTTGGTTCCAGGAGCAATAAGGTAAAAACTCACTTATCTGAGCTTTTTATCTTATTTATATATTTTCTTGCTTATTCCTCATAATAACCTTGTCTAGACTGTTCTACCCTCCAAGGGAGATTTTAATTCCTGCCAGGAGGGGAAGCAGAAGATTAAAGATATCTATCTGCTTCTCATTTTTAGACGACAGTATGTGATCAGGTTCAGTCAAATTTCTGATTGCTGTTTCTCATTATGGGGGGGAAAAGGACCCCAATCTTTATATCAAGACCTTTCCCACCTGATACCAGTTTCACAATGAACACACGTAGTGAATAGCAAAGAAATTCATGAATTCAAATCATCGTAGAATGGAAATCAAGGAAAACATCCATAAGAGAATATCCACCAGACAACACAGAATGAAGGAGCTCTCCCGTGGAAGTGAACTTAGTTCACTTAGTTCTTAGTCCTTAGTTGAACTTAGTTCTCCCATAGTTGAACTTAGTTCAACCAAGAGAGAGTCTCAGTTGTCTTCCAAGGAGAAATTCCTCAAAGTCTCTAGAGTAGCAAGCTGGGAATAGAGAGACATGATGGAGACTGCTGGCTCCTCTCATGCCTTTCCAGAGTCTTTTCCTTCAATAACCTGAAGCTGGGTTGGCCTCTATCCTATTCCCTCTGGAAGTTAGAAACCCAAAGTGCCAGAGGAACCAAAAGTGCCTTGAGAGTCCCAACTCCACTTGGAGCTTAATGAGTCCCAAAGAAGACTGAAGAGACTGAAGGTCTCGCCCACGCTAGACAACTCTGCCCTACCCCTCATGCAAAGACTCATCTCCATGAATGAGGAGAGTCCCATACTGATGGGCTTTGGGACAGGGGTTACACTTTATCATTATCTCAATTTCACAGCTGAGGAATCTGAGGTTAAGAGAAGTTATGACTTGCCCAAAGTCACACAGCTTCTAATTGGCAGAACAAGAGCTTGACTAGGACTTTGTAGTCTGCCAGTGAGAAAATCCAGGTGAATGTGGACTAGGCTCCCAAACAGTGCCTGTCCCTCACTTTGGCTCCATGCATCACCATCCACCAAGGAGGCTCACTGGAAAATCTAGCACAAGTCAAGGGAACTTGCCTGGTCTCCAGAGAGAGAGGGAAACTACAAAGCAAAAGAGAAAAAGAAAATAAAAAGTTTTTTTTTCTTTTTTGTTGCTTGTGACACCTCTGCCCATTTCATAATTCCTTTCACCTCCCCAACTTGAATGCTCCTGCTTCTCATTGATTCTATCGTGGTTTGGTCTCATTCCTGGTCTCCATCTTGGTCTTTCTTTTGCTTGTTTTTGTTTTTCCTGAATAAAAAGCTAAACTGTCTCTCTAGCTTTCTGATATGAATAAAGAATGTAGTGGTGATGTGTGCATGTGGAGGGAGTTTTCATGTTTCATTTCCATCAGAAATATTCCATTGCCCCCCACATAATTGCTATAGAAACACTAAATCCCCTTTCATCCTTTTGTGTATGAAGACAGGCTTCGCCTTTAACTTCTCCTGGACTCAAGTCCATTCAATCTGAGTCAGCTTCCAAGTGCATCGATGCATGGAGGTTTTTGTAAAAGTAGACTATAAAACAGTCAAACAATCAATCAGTCAATCAATGAACATTAATTAAACACCTACTATATGCCAGGCACTGTGTTAAGGACTAGAGTGGGTCAACAAGCATTTTTTAGACTCTGGAGATACAAAAAAATGCAAAAATAGTTCCTGCCCTCAAAGTCCCCATTCTAATGGGGGAGAATAGGAAAAGAGCCAGGAATGTACAAGATATGCAGTCTATAGAAGGTAATCTGAAAGGGTAAGGTATTAGCAGTTCAGTAGTTCTACCTTCAGTAGAAGGTAGGATTTGAGCTAAGTCTTGAAGGAATCCAGGTGAAAAAAAGGAGGCAAAAAACAGGAAGGAGAGCGTGGAGACACAGGCAATGGTACAGAGAAGAAATGAAGTCTTGTTTAAGGAAGTGTTCTTGCAGGCCAGCATGACTGGATCATAGAGCATGGGGAGAGGAATAAAGGGCAAGAAGACTGTGAAGAGAAGAAAGGACTTGTCCTACTGAGACTCAATGTGCCATTATCTACCCCAACATGATTCTTTTGCTGCAATTTCAGATTTGGTGCAGATGGTTAAAAGTCAGCTCCCGAATTGGCTAGGTGATGGTTTTTGGAATTGGCTTCTTAGAAGGGAGTGAAAAAAAAAAAAAAACCACAGGAGGGAGCCGATGGTGAATCTCAGGGAGAGTACATGTCTCTGGAATATGCTTGCATTTCCTCTTCTTCCAGGAACCCCACCACCTTGGCCTATTTCATAGGATGTCAGACCTAGCCTTGACCCAAGGGCCTTGGAATTTCACAAGTGCTGAAGAGAGAAAATGAAAGTTTTTTCTTTGGGCCCAGATCCTTATGTCCTCTCTGTACATGTCCATCTGACAGCTTGGATGATTCTTTCCAGAAATGAAGGAAACTGGGAAATTTTTCCATTCTCTAGGCTGGACTTAAATGCCCTGGACTTCTGTGAACAGTTAGGGCAGGAACTTTCACCTACGCCCTGACAGATTATCATGTCCTCCTTGTCACTAAAATTTCAACGGTTATGAGGAGACAGATTTGGGAGAAGGCAAGGCTAGGGCAGCTTAGGAGATACCAGTCACAGAATGAAAGCCCTAAGGGCCCTAATGGAAAGGGAAATTTCTAAATGTGACTAGGCTGGACTCTGATTACACAGCAACTGGGTAGGCACTTAGTAAACCTGACCCTGGGAACCCTGGGGAGGGATTTGGCTCTAGGCTACAAGGCCTGTCCAGACTGCAATTGATAGTGAGTAATGCATTATACAAAATTATCCCATAAACCCTGGAATGGGCTTTTTTTTTAACAAAACAAATCAAGATGAATAAATATTAATGAATAGTCTTCTCTTTGTGGCAAGAAGGATGTGAGGTACAGCTAATGACTGGAAGCAGATAACATCAGCTATAAATATTTCATAGAGCTTCTCAGTTGGACCTCATAGACTGGGGGTCCCTCACCCACACTTGTAACATGTAGTACTCACAGATTTGCAAGCGCCCCAGGAGAGATAGAAGAGTTTTCTTGACATCCTTTCTGGAAGAATGCCCACATCTTCCAAAATATCTTCCAGAGTTAAGCTACCTGTGTGACATTGGGTAATTCACTTAACCTCTCTGGACCTCAGTTTCTGATATGGGAAAGGGATCAGAGGAGATGACCTTTAGATCTATGACCCCATCATAACAGGGGACTGACCAATAAGTCTAGTTTTTATGAGCACCAGCATGCTCAGTTGTTTGCAATTCCCCTTGTGGAAGAGGCTAGGGAACCTGTTTCCTGAAGATCAGGGGCGGTATGTAATGGAAGTAGCTATGGACAGATTTGGGAACATGTGTAGATATTCTAGGCCAGTATCCTGGTGCCCTATGAACGTGTAAGCCCAAGGTAAAAAGTCTTTATACCCCTCTTTACTCTCCAGGCTCAGGGAATTGAGTCTGTAGTTCTTTCTCCCTTGTGCAAGTTCTCAGATGGATCAGGAACTTGCCATGTGCTCCTCACCCTGTGTGTGTGTGTGTGTGTGAGAGAGACTAAAGGAAAGGAAGGCTTCTAAACTTCTCAGAAAAGTTGAAAAATTCGTGGAATAAAGTCCCTACCCTGTGATAGTTAACGCCTACATTCTGATCTCTTCTGAAGGAGACGTAAGTGATATCATAGTTACTGCCATCATCATTATTATTGTTATTATTATTATGTGACTGCCAAGGACATGAACAGGTGACACAGAGATGAAAAACCTTATAGACAATAAGTGGTTTTTCAGAGACACCCTGACCCCCCCCCACCAGTACCATCTCCTTCTTAGGGGGAGCCCCCAGGTGCTGCCAATCATACCTCTTTGCTTAAGCACTAAATTCACTTAAAACGTTTTTTTTTAAAAGAAGAAATTAACAAATGGAGCTGGAGCACACTTTCACCCAGCCATTCTCTGACGTTTCCCCACCCAGAGGCAGATAAAACCCTTCGCTTGTCAGTCAGCAGTAAATACCAGGTTTGGGCTTTGTACTGTACATCCCCGGAATAGACATCATTAATGGCCTTGATGACAGCCACTGGTTTCTGAAGCAAGGAGAGGGAGGGAGAGAGAAAGAGAAGGAGAATGAGAGAGAGGGAGAATGAAAAAGAGAGGGGAGAAAGAGACAGAAAGGGAGAAAGAAAGAGAGGGAAGAAAGGGGGGAGGCAGAGACAGAGCCAAACAGAGGACAGAGAGAAGGGGAGGAAGGGAGAGAAGGAGAGAGAGAGAGAGAAGGAGGAGGGGGAAGAGGAAAGTGGGAGAGACAGAGACAGAGAGAGACAGAGAGAGACAGAGAGTGAGAGACAGAGAAAGAGTGAGAGACAGAGAGAGAGACAGAGAGAGAGTGAGAGAGAGAGAGAACTGGAGGAGGTAGGTGGTATTTTGAGGCAGACTTCCATATATTTCTTGGGGTTTCATGTTCCCTGTAATTTTGGTCCTACATTCTCATCATCTGAAAGATTAATTGGAGTGGATATGGTGTGCATTTCACTCAGCAATTTTTTGCTGTTGTTTTTGTTAGGAGAACCATAAAAGGAAGAGTCATAGAGGACCAAAGGAAAACAAATTCACCAGCCTAAATAATGGAATTGAGGGGCTAGACAAATGTATCCAGATTCTGAGGGTTCCCTTAAATACTTTCATCAATAGCAGAATTTTCAGCTTGACATAAGAAAAGAACCTTGTGAACAATTAAACCTCTTCCAAACAGAATAAGGCAAGAGAGGTAGGGAGTTTGGCATCAATGGAAGGGAAGGCTCCTTTAAGGGAAAGCTCAATGATCACTTTTGAGAAATGGTATAATGGTGATTCCTGATTGAGTTAGACGGTCTCCAAGATGCCTTCAAGCTCTAAGATGTTCCGATTTTGTGGAGGCTGGTTTCATCAGGGACTCGTTTGTCCCCTTCCTAGGATGTCAGTTCCCAAAGGAAATGCAAAAAGGAAAGAAAACCAAGCTTTCCGGTGCAGTTTATGCATGGGGAGTGGGAGAGGGAAGGGAGGAGGGATAGTGTTCGATTTATATAACGAAATAGACTTTGGTAATTCTCCTTGGTCCTTGAAGACTGGGGTTTAATATCTTAACGTGCCCTCTATTTCCTCTACTTGTCAGGGCTTAACTGCTTCTTTGATGCTGAGTTTTCAGGTATACACCAGCAGGGCTCCTGAGTCCTAGTTCATTAGGGAACTCATGACCTGCCCTGCATGGAGTGTGTTCTATAATAGAATTACAGGAGCTGCAGAGGCAGAGGCATTCTCAATGATGAGCACTTGCCCAGGCCCTGGGAACGCTAAGTCCCTGTCACTGACAAGTCCCTCTACTGCCCTGAACAATAAGACCATGCTAGCAGCCTGCTGGCAGCTATATCAATGACTCCAAGGATTAAATGTGGGAAACACTGGATTTTTCTGTTTAACTAGGCATCCACCCAAACTGTGTGTGGCTGCATAAACAGAAGGAGATGTGACTTGTGACTGGTGGTGAAAAAGGTGAGTGTGATGTGACACCTACATAGGGGATTTATGAAGTTGGTTATAGGGCTTCTTGGGAAGAGATACACAGACCAAGAAGAAGACCTGTAGAGGAACCCATCTCCGTCATGTGTCCCCAACTTCCAGCTTCTGCCTTAGAGACTGCTAGAATGGACCTCCTTGGGTGAGATCAGGTCTTCTCTTGATTTGAACGGAGTTCTCATCTCATTCCCAGGCCTGTTGCTCTATCACAGTGCTGCCTAGCACTGTTAATTCCTAACAATTAAAAAGTGGAATGATGTGGGGCAGCTAGTTGGTGCAGTGGATAGAGCACCAGCCCTGGATTTAGGAGGTTCAACAATTTCTATTTGTCTACTCATTTCTTCATTCATTCATTCATTTGATTGTTTACAGAGTAACAGACAATTGGAACTCAAGACACCAGCAATGGAGTTTACTTTGAGGATTTACTGAGATAATTGGGAGTTCCCAAGAACAAAGGCTCTTGGGCTGCTCTGAGAGGGGCATGGCTGCCAAGAATACAGAGGGGATGGTCCTGCTGTACTCTGTCCCCGCCAAACAACCACATATGGAGTATTGTGTTAAATTCCAAACACCACGGTTTAGGAATAACATTGATAAGCTGGAGTATGTCCAACATAATCAGTACTTCAAAAGACCTCGAGGCCATGCTATATAAGGATATATAAGAAAGGAAGTAGGGATATTTAGCCTGGAGAAGAAAACATTCAGGGGAGGCATAATAGCTTTCTTCAAGTATCCAAAGGATTGTCAAATGGAATTGAGGTTAGACTTATTATCTCTGGGCCCAGGAGGCAGCTACAGGGCCTTGGAGAACCTTTCTGGATGTAGAGAGATGATCTTATGATAAGTGGCAAAGAAAAAAAATTTAGGCTGTCAGGAAAGAAAAATTTCCTAACAATTTTTGTTCTTATTGTTCAGTCGTATTCAACTCTTTGTGACCCCATTTTGGGGTTTTATTGCAATGATACTGATATAGTTTGCTTTTTTTTTCTCCAGCTCATTTTACAGATGAGGAAAATGAGGCAAACAGGATTGAATGATTTGCCCAGGGTCACACAGCTAGTAAGTGACTAAGGCAAGATTTGAACTCAGGTCTTCCTGACTCCAAACCTGTTGCTCTATCACAGTGCCACCTAGCACTGTTAATTCCTAACAATTAAAAAGTGGAATGATGTGGGGCAGCTAGGTGGTGCAGTGGATAGAGCACTGGCCCTGGATTCAGGAGGACCTGAGTTCAAATCCGGCCTCAGACACATAACACTTACTAGCTGTGTGACCCTGGGCAAGTCACTTAACCCCCATTGCCCAATCAAAAAAATAAAATTAAAGAAAAAAGTGGAATGGGATACCTTGGGTGGGGGTAGTTGGTTCCTTCTCTTTGGAGGTCTTCAATCAGGGGCTGGACAATCACTTTTCAGGTGTGTAGAGCATATTGTAGGTATGGGTTAGATTAGATCAGGGCACCTTAGCCCACTTGTGTAGCATGGGCTTTGGTGGCAGTCTAGGGAAGCCTATGGACCCCTTCTCACAATCGTGCTTTTAAATTACTGAAAGAAATGCTAAATTTCAGTTCAAGGCTAGTAAAAATAAAGATGAAACTTTTTTCCACCAAAATTCATAGGCCTCCTGGAATCATAAGAACCTCTGGACTAGATGGGAGGTTTCTTCTGACTCTAAAATTCTGTCATTGTGCAAATCAAATACTTGAGAGCTAATAAAGGGAAATGCCCCTCATTCATACCCTACACAGCAATTCTCATTCCACCCCCAGTTCCTGTATAGTCCATTTGGTACTCTCCTCATTACATTTCACTGGAAACATGCATCTTGGTTACACTGAGCTCCTCATCCTATCCGTCCTTCTCTCTGTCTAGTATTATGACTGTGTAAATAGCAGGAATTGTTCAACCCTTATACCCCTTGCAAAGACCAGGGAAAGGATGAAGGGTGAACCCCTTCAATAAAGAAGGGATGGGCATGCAAAGACCTCACTCTCTCAGCCCACCCAGGTCAGTAGGCACTGGCCATTATCCATAAGCACCAGAGACAGACAACAAATTATTGGAAGCACCCTGCAGAGTAGTAAGAGTGACCCTAAAGACCGGAAAGACAGTGACCATAGAAAAAAAGAACATTGGGTATAATTAAGGGTTAGGAGACTTGAGTTGAGGCCTGATTCCACCACTCATTCATTATGTAGCCTAAAGCAATCACAAGTGAAGTCAATAAGAAGTCTCTGTTAAGGACCTACAACGTGTCAGGCATTGTGCTAAGCTCTGGGGCCACAAAGAAAGGCAAAAAACAGTCCCTGTTCTCAAGGAGCTCACAGTGAACTGAAATGACATGCAAGAAATCATGTACAAACAAGATACATACAGGATAGTTTAGAAATAATTACAACCTGTCTGAACCTCAGTTGTTTCATTTTCAAAATAAAAAGGATGGCCGACATCTCTGAATTCTAGTGATGTGTGAACATCTCTGAACTAAGACTTAAAAAGGTAAGAGGCCCTCAGCCTAACCCTCTCACCGCCAACTCAATTCCCAACTTAAACTCCACTGTGAATGCCTTAGTCTTCTTGCCTCTAATTCTACTCCCTCCCCTTGGAGCTCACTACCTACCTTACATCTAGATGCACACATTCTTATCATTTATCCCAGAGTGACAGTATCTGGAGACTCCACCTACTTCTCTCTCTAGGATGCAGACAGGAAGGAGTCAGAGCCCTACCTTCCCCAAGAGGCCATTCAATCAAATAGGACTCCTCTTAATCTGTATTTCTTCTCGCTAGACAGCAGCAGCCAGAACTGGGACAAGACATTCATGATCCCTAGTCAAGGTTTGGAAATCAAACCCATTTCTATTTAAAAATTGACTCCCCTAAGGACCCCATCTCCCTCCAACTCCATGTGTTACTTACCGTCCGCCAAAGTCTTTGAGCTTTCACTGTCACATAAGTAACTTGACATATCACAAAATAAATACCCTTGAGCCAAGGACAACAGTATTTTCTGGCATTAAAAAGTATGTGCATTTTAAAAAGGTAACATTTAGAAAGTGTCTGTAAGGTTGCCCAGTGCTCTCCCAAGCATCACATTCTAGGGACTAGAATTAGGAGCAAGCTCAGCTGGTACGACTCAGATAAGCAGTACCAGCCGGGATCAGTTATCACAGCATCTCACTCCTCCCACACTTCTACACAATACAGTGGAAAGAGGGGCAGAGGGATGCTCATGAGGCACACACGAGACCAGCCTCAACTCTGGGAATAGCCTACAGTCCACATAAACAAAGGGGAGAAAATAAGGCTGCGTGGTGCAATGGTCACTGGATTCGGAACCTGAGGGCCTGTGTTCTGATAGGAGCTCTGCTACGTACTACTTGTACTTCTCTAGCCTTCATTTCCTTTGCGTGAAAAGTGAGAAGGTTGGATTAGATTTATTCATTCATTCATCTAAAATTTTTGAAACACCTATTATATACCAGGCACTAGGCTAGAGACCATGGATACGAAGGCAAAAATAAACTAGTCCCTGCCTTCAAGGAGCTATTCTACTGGGGGGAAAGAGCATCAAAACAGACAAATTTATGTGTGTGTATGTATATGTATATGTATGTGTACATGTACATGCGTATATGCACGTGTGTATATGTATATATGTGCACACATATGTGTACATGTATATATGTATATTATATAAATCTGTATTTGTATGGGGCAGCTAGGTGGTGCCGTGGACAGAGTGCCAGGCCTGGAGTCAAGAAGACTCATCTTTGTGAGGTCAAATCTGGCCTCGGACGCTTACTAGCTACGTGACTCTGGGCAAGTTACTTAACCCTGTTTGCCTCAGTTTCCTCATCTGGAAAATAAGCTGGAGAAGGAAATGGCAACTGACTCCACTCTCTTTGCCAAGAAGATCCCAAAAGGGATCATGAAGTGTACATGAGGACACGACTGAAAAATGACCAAAGAACGACAATATATTTATGTGTGTATGTTGTGTATGTCTACATGGAGAGGGAGAGAGACAGAGAGAGAGAGGAAGTAAATACAACATGATTTCCAGAAAGAGGGTATTAACAAATTATAGATCATAGATTACGAACTGGAAGGGACTTCAAAGGTCAGTAAGCCCAACTTTCTAATTTTATAGATGTCACAAAACAGGTAGAGAGAGGTTCATCGACTTGCTCTGAGTCGCACAGCTAATGTGTCTGAAGTAGAATTTAAGCCCAAGTGTTCCCGACTCAGCTTCAGTTTCTGATCCACTACACCAAAGTTACCTCTCTCACAGGACCACAGTGGGCCTCATATAAGAGTCAGCCCCTGACCTGAGCCTTGAAGGATCCTAGGGATCTTATAAGGTAGAGATGAGGAAACACTCCAAGCTTGGGGGACAATCTCTGCAAAGACAAGGTGAAATGTCACATGTGAGAAACATTGAGCAGTCTGGTTTGCCCGGAATGTAGGGTTTGTGAAGGAAAATAATGGCTGATAAGCCCAGAAAGTCTTCCTAGAACCAAGTTGTAAAGGGTTTTAAAGGCCAGAGGAGAGTGAATTCTGTCCTAGAGGCAATGGGGAGACACTGGAGTTTCTGGAGTGAGGCAGTGATCAAGCCAGAATTGTGCTAAAGCAATATCCATTTGGCAACTGTATGGAGGGGAGATTGGAAAAACGAGAGGCTGGTTGTGAGAGACCAATCAGGAGGCTCCTGCTGTAGACCAGGTAAGAGGTAATTAGAGTTTGAATCAGTGTAGTATGTGTATAAGTGGAGAGAAGAGAATAGTTGCAATAGATGTTGTGAAGGCAGAAATAATTAGACTTGGCGAGTGATTTGGATATGAAAGAAGAGGGAGAGGCTCTGAAAGAGCAAATCCAGGTGCCTGGATTGCCCTCAACAAATATATAAAATCAGAAAGAAGGAAGGATTTGAGAGAAAAGATGAACTCTGTTTTAGACCTGTTGAGTTTGAGATGCCTATAGGATATCAGGTAGAAAGAAAGAAAGAAAGAAAGAAAGAATGAATGAATGAATGAATGAATGAATGAATGAATGAATGAGTGAGTGAAAAAAAAATTCTTAAGTGCTTACTATATGCCAGACACTATTCTAAGCATTGGAGATTTAAATACTTGACACTTACTAGCTGTGTGACCCTGGGCAAGTCACTTAACCCCAATTGCCTTTAAAATACACACACACACACACACACATAAAAACAAACAGCCCCTGCCTTCCAGGATCTTACATTCTAATAGAAGAAAAGTGTCATTTATAGAGGGGTGGTATGTATCCAGAGGGGGGAGTTTTGGTCTGGAGAGTCACAGAAATGGTGACAGTGTATATGACATGGTGGTGTAAGTAGTGGCACTTTTGATTACTAGGGTCAGAGCTAAAGGTAGGGGTTAGGGGTGGCAAGAAGGTATGAGCATGGTGGACACTAAATGCTAAGTTGACCTGGCTAGATGGCTAGATGGGATATGAAGGGGAAGTGTACAGCTATCCCTTCTGCATCCCAAGGGCTAAGGGCGCAGCACCTCCATAATCTGGAAAATCCACACAAAATTTTTGGCCCTCCCTTTATACCAGAGAAGAAGTCTAAATTATTATGGTATTAAAAGATAAGATATTGATATTATATAATACTATACATATATTGTATGTATTTCTGAGTTTCTAAATTTTTTCTGTGTTATCTGCTGGCCTTTTCATGTCATCTATGACTTCCACAAAACTCCCTAAAAAAATCCTGTTCAGTTTCTTATGCTAACTCACAATACATCAGAACCACAATGGGGAAAGCATGATGTGGAAGGGATAACTGTATGTTGTTGTCTAGAGATAGCCTGCAGATATCGTGGGTTAAGCAGGCTTTATACTCGGCCACCAATCAAAATCACTGGACTCTAGAATAGAATTTCCAAATATGAGTGTATTAACTTCCCCCAGGGGCTGAGTACAAGGATTTTAGAGGTCCAGGATGCAGAAGTCTAGCTCCATTGAAAAAGATCAAAGCATATGGTGGGAGGAGATAATGAGATGGGCTGGATGGTTGAATGACTAGGACTGTTGCTAGTGTGGGAATGGAACTCAGCAGGGAGACTACAATTGGGTATTTACCTCTGAGAGTCACTTGCATGGAGATATATAGCTGAACCCATGGGAGGTGACAAGATCACTATAAGAAAGCACCTAGAGTAAGAAGAGAAGAGGCCCCAGGACAGAACTCTGGGGTACATCCACAGTCAGTGAGCATGATATATATGATGATCCCACAAAGGAGAGTGAGAGGAAACAGCTGAGCAGATAGGAGGAGAATCAAGTGTGAGCAGTGTCCTAAAAACCCAAGAAGGAAGAAGAATCCAAGAGGATGGGGTGATCAACAGTGTTAAATATGACCAAGAGTGGAGAAGGATGAGGACTCGGAAGATGCCATGTGATTTGGGAATTAAGAGATTCATGGTAATTCTTGAAACAGCAGCTTCAGTTGAGTGATGACGTCAGAAGTCAGCTTGCAAGGGTTAGAGAAGTGACTGAGGGGAAAAATGGGGGCAGTGAGTACCAGCAGCGACTCTGATTTAAACCTCAGCACACCAGTCTCATAGATTTAGATCTGGAAAGGACCTCAGAAACCCTCAGGTTAAATCTCCTCATTTTACAAATGAGGAAACTGAGGCTCAGAGAGATTGTGACTCAGAGTCACTGTAACCACTGGGTTGTACCGCAAGACAACTGCCTACCTTGTCTTTCTTTAATGTAGACTCTGACCACAGCTAGAAGGATTTGGGGGTGGGAGGAGAGTAAAGAAGAAAAGAGAGATGGTATTCAGAACTGAGACTTCATCAGTGCAGGTAAATCCTGGTGAGGAAACTCCCTCTGTCAAAATAAATGGACAAATGTATAATCTTAGAGAGTTTCCTAGGGGCAGCTAGGTGGTGCAGTGGATAGAGCACCAGCCTTGGAGTCGGGAGGACTTGAGTTCAAATCCATCCTCAGACACTTGATATTTCCTAGCTATGTGACCCTGGGCATGTCACTTAACCCCACTGCCTAGACAAAAAATAAAATAACAAAAGAAACAAATTTTAAAAAGAGTTTCCTTTGGTATGGAGAGGTTACAGAGCCAATGTGTCAAAAGTGAAACCTGAACTCATGTCTAACTCTGAGACCAGCCCTCTATGCCCTAAGCCATACTCCCTCTCTTTTAAAAGATATAAGCATGTACACATATGGGCCAAAAATAAGAGGCTACAGAGAAGAGGAATACATGTTGTTCATTTATACTTGCTTATTCCTCTGCCCTAGTTTCCTTAACCTGTAAAATGGGGACAGCAATGATTCCTGACAATCTCAAAAGTTGCTGTGGCCCTGCAGACACATGGGTACTTGGGAGACAGCCAGAATGTGAGTTGTGTGTGTGTGTGTGTGTGTGTGTGTGTGTGTGTGTGTGTGTCTGTGTCTGTGTCTGTGTGTGTTGGATTTTTTTTAAAGGTATAATAAAGTACTCTTTTCAAGGCCATCATCTCTAGTCTTACTTCCATTCTATTCTCAGGAGGCCTG
Organism: Vombatus ursinus; assembly: GCF_900497805.2. Classification (NCBI taxonomy): domain Eukaryota; kingdom Metazoa; phylum Chordata; class Mammalia; order Diprotodontia; family Vombatidae; genus Vombatus; species Vombatus ursinus. The sequence goes on from NW_020954576.1 coordinate 44,882,297, forward strand.
CCCCCCACGCTCTCTCAAGAACATCGGCTTTAATTTAAAGACCCGTCAAAGATCTTTGAAGGCCTAAATCTTTCCTTCTCCAGCTGGTCAGAGATATTGGCATATTAATCTATTTAGTAATTATGCGAACAAGCTCCAACCATGTGTTATTGAAAATTAAACTATCAAAATGTGTCCAATCAAATCACTCAATTTCTCAATCCCGTCGTGTGGTTAGATTCAGCACCAAGATTAATTATGAAGCAATGGGCCAGGTTCACCAGATGTTCAGCTGACTCTAGTCAAGGTGCATCTGTTTCTGCTTCCAGCCCTGCAGACTCAGCCACTGAGCTCGGAACCACACGTTGTTTCCAGGATTCCATTAGCCAGAACCCTCCGTATCGAGACGTGATCAGTATCTTTGTTGTTCAAGGCCATTGCGAGGAAATAATTGGCTTCTTGCCACATTCCCCAAAAAAGGAGAGTTGTAGGGGTGGGGAGATAGTAAACAGAAGAATTACGAAGTTGGGAGGAACCTCAAAAACCATTTAGGCCAATGGGTACCTCAAATCCGGTTTACGTGTATTCAGTATATACCTGCATGGATTCCATGGAGCATTTGTGAGGATGGTTCTGTGGCCTGTCCCCTTGCTAAAAAGATATGTAGAACAAATGTCCTCTGTCCCCTTGTTAAAAGACGTTCAAAACCAGTGGCTCTTGGTTGGATCTTTGGTCTCCAAGATGGAGGTTAAGGGGGAAGTGAGAAATGTGTTGAAGGTGATTGGCGACTGATAGAGAAAGATCTATCCACTCAGTACTAAGAACTAAGGAAAAACAGCTTCCTCTCTCTTTCCCTCCATTTGGGGGTTGTCTCTGGGGACTTGGGCAGTGTTTCCCTTGGGCTTCCTGAAAGGATAAGGAGCAGATTTCTCTCCTCTCCTACCTCTCTCAGAAGTTATGGTGGTTATATCCACAGGGCAGCAAGGATAGGCATTTGCCTAAAAGAACCTAAGCCAGGGCTTCACATCTCTAGCTATCTCTTCTAATTTGTGTTTTTTTCTCTGAGTACAGGAGACCAAACAGCAGTCCTGAAATGGATGGTTGAGATGTACATTTCTAGCCCTGGCAGCTATTCATGAATTCAAGAGTTCAATAGTTTTAGGGTCAGATGCTGACTGCCAGCGGGAGATGATTCTTGCAACTGAAGTGCTTCTCAGAGAAAGAACAGTACCACCTCCAGGAGAATTTTTCAATCTAATGGCTGAAGTCCAAGCCATACCCCAGCTGGCCAGAGATCTGGACCTTGACTTCCTGTTCATATTGCTCAAACTAAGGTGAAAGTGAAATCTATTCAGCAGTCTCACAAAGTACTTCATTTTTTAAGAGTATATAATAGAATTGGTAGATTATAGTTTACATTCTAAGGGTGTGTTACTGTATGTTCAGGAGTCTTTGGTGTTCTAAGCATCTCTTCTGTGGGAGAGGAAGTACATAGCTGTCCATATCCAATCTCTACTGCTTTGTACAATGGGTACCTTTCTAGAAGGGACCCTGATGATCATTTGTGGGGAGAAACTAGACATAAGCCAGGCCTAAACTTTGTTTTAGAAATTTTTTTCCCCTCAGTATACTACTTTGTTGTGGGAGCATGAATTAATGAATATAAAAAGAAGTCTAACTTCTTTCTCTGGGATCAAACTCCCAGAAGAGTAGAATCCATCTTCCTAAATCCAGAGCCAGAGGCCTTTATCTGGGGGAAGGCAACTTTTGTTGTGTGAAGTCTCACATTCATATACATGTATGTATGCATGTACATATATATATATGTATATATATGTGTGTGTGTGTGTGTGCATACACATACATATACATGTTGTTGTTCAGTCTTTCAGTCGTGTCCGACTCTTCATGATCCTATTATGGGGTTTTTCCTGGTGAACATACTAGAGTAGTTTGCTATTTCCTTCTCTAATGGATTAAGGCAAAGAGAGTTTAAGTGACCTGTCCAGGATCACACAGCTAGTAAATGTATGAAGTCAGATTTGAACTCAAGTCTTCTAGACTCCAGGTCTAGCGCTCTATCCACTAAGCCACTAAGCTGCTTCCATATTTCTGTGTATACATGCATATTGTGTCTCTTGAATATATCCAAATGTACATGTATATATGTTTAGATAAAGTATCTAGATATGTACATAGGTATATGTATCTATTGAGACATATACAGATATATGTGTATGTGTCTTTTGACTATATCTAAATATGGCTGTATCACCAGCATCTAGCACAAGTTCTGACACATAGTCAGCTTTTAGTAAATGTTTGTTTGTCTGATGAACGCAACAAACAAGACTCCTCTCAAAAACATACCCCACAAGTAACCATCCAGCGTTTGCTTTGAAGACCTCCAGTGAAGAAGAATCTACCATGTCCCTTGGCACTGTCTGCCACTTGGAGAAAATCAAGTTAAAAGGACTGGGAAACTGTTCATTTTGGGTCAAGCCCAAGCTTTAAGACCATTCATTCCCCTACAAAATAGTTCTTTAAAAACTGCTTCATACCCAGCAACAGCATGTCGAGGGCTGTATCCCAAAGAGATCATACAAATTGAAAAAGGACCCACATGTACAAAAATATCTATAGCAGCTCTTTTTGTGGTGGCCAAGTATTAGAAATTGAGAGGATGCCCATCAATTGGGGAATGGCTGAACACGTTGTGGTATATGAATGTAATGGAATACTATTGTGTTGTAAGAAATGATGAGTAGGCAGACTTCAGAAAAACCTGGAAAGACTTGTATGGACTGATGCTGAGGGAAGTGAGCAGAACCAGGAGAACGTTGTACATAGCAACAGCCAAGCTACATGATGACTAACATTGATAGACTTAACCCTTCTCAGCAATTCAAGGATCTAAGACATCTTCAGAGGCCTCATGATGGAAAATGCTATCCACAAAGAAGAAAGAACTATGGAGTTTGAATGCAGATCGAAACATACTATTTGCTGTTTTTTTTTCTTCTGTTGTGTTCTGTTTCCTCTTTCTGGTGGTTCCTCCTATTGGTTCTAATTCTTCCTTACAACATCACTAATGTGAAAATATGTTTAATAGGAATGTACAGGTATAGCCTATATCAGATTGTGTGCCGTCTTGAAGTGGGGGGGGTTAGGGAGGAGGAGAAAAATTTAAAACTCAAAAGCTTATGGAAGTGATTGTTGATAAATCAAAATAAATTAATAAATTTAAAAAAAACTGCTTCATACCCCGGTGACAATGCCCCATTCTAGTAATAATAATGGTATGATTTAGTTTGAGTATAATGTGTGGACTGGCCAACGAAAGTTCAATCCCTAGAGCACGTATAACATACCTTGCCTGGTACCAACCACGCGGAGTTTTGATGAGCCTACTTCTAGGCATACATAATGGAGGGTCTCTTTCCACCCACTTAGAGCACATGCAGGCATACTCTGACTATTTCCTATTGGCTTACTGATGATGAACATCTTTTTTTTTTTTATTATTGAATACTAAGCCAGGATTGAATGTGCATGCAAAAGATTTTAATAAAGCAAAAACAACTATCAGTTGGTGGGTAGAAGTCCTTCCCTCAACCTGCCACTATATGGCCATGAATGCACGAATGCACGGCACCTCTGATCCCTTGTGTTTATTCTTTCCTAATCTTAAGTGAATTGCTATCTGGAGAGAGAACAAACCAGGTTACAACCTCATGAGCTTTGAAAGTGCTTGAAAGGTCAGAACTATGAGAAATCCAACAGTTAGAGTCAGTAGCAGACTCTGCCAACAGCCCGATGAGTCCTAGTCCTGTTTGATGCAACCTAGCAAGGAGTCAGCCTAGCTGAGGGAGAGAGCAATTTGTCTATCATTTGGGCTACACACAGAAGAGAACTTGGTAGGGACTCTGAAAAAGGAAAAAAGGACTCCTAGTGCAATGAAGTAACCACACACACACACACACACACACACACCCCACGTTGGGGATGGAGGATATTTTGTAGCAACCATTTTGTATTTGAGTTTGCTCTCCCCAGGACTGAGTGGAAGTGCAGAGGGGAGAATGTACCTCCTGGTTTTGCAAGGAAGATTGCTATACTCTAAGACTTGCTAGGTGGATATCAGAAAGACCTGCAAAGATTTACATGAACTGATGCTGAGTGAAGTGAGCAGAGCCAGAAGAACATTGTACATAGCAACAGCAATACTGTGCGATGATTAACTATGATAGACTTAGCTCTTCTCAGCAGTATGATGATCTAAGACCATCCCAAAACACCTGTGACAGAAAATGCTAACCACATCCAGAGAAAGAACTATGGAGTCTGAATATGGATAGAAGTATTACTATTTTTATTTCTTTGTTGTTTTTTGTTTTTTCTTTCTCATGGCTTTCCCATTTTATTTTGATTCTTCTTTCACAACATGACTAGTGTGGAAATATGTTTAACATAATTGTACATGGTTAAGCTATATCAAATTACTTGTTGTCTTGGGGAGGGGGGAGAGGGAGCAAGAAAAATTCGGAACTTAAAATTTTGCAAGAATGAACGTTGAAAACTATCTTTATATGAAATTGGAAAAAAATAAAATACTATTAAGGAAAAAAAACTGGCTATTTTTCTCAGCAATTATCCCTTGATAAATGCTGATTGGTATTAGTTTGTTCATGGATATCAGGAAATAACTGAGTCAACTGATATTAGGAGCACACCAGATGAGGACTCTTGAGCAATTGTACTAGAATATATAACCCCTAAAGAATGCCTCCTAGATCCCTGAGGGAAGAAGTAGCAGCTGCCCTCTGGACAACTGCTTTGCTAGTCCCAGTGCAAGAAGCAGGGAGAGTGAACCCAGATCATAGGTTACCGGAAATTTTCAAAGCAATTTACATGTTATCCCATTTGATCCTCACAACAACCTAGTGAGACAGCTGCTATTATTTTTCCCATTTTACAGATGAGGAAACTGAGTATCAGAGAAGTTAAGTGGCTTCCCAGGGTACATACCTAACAAGTGGCCACAGCAAAAGTTAAACCTGTCCATTTTCTATCTATTCTATCTATCTATTTATTACACCAAACACCAAAAGTTATCCATCACCCATCACTACATCATTCTGGATCTTCCATTTCCCTCTGCAAGCCTCAGGGTAGAGATTCAGAGGGGAAGGCTCTCCAATTCACTGCACTGTGCTGTAGATTTATTTATGTAAAGAGTAATTTATTGTGAATTTAACTTTAAACAATAACAAAACCAATTAAACTTACATTGACAACTAATTAAAATTTTTAAGGCATCTTCAACATAACGACTCAAACCATTTTCAGATTCCACCAGGAGTGACTGAGGCAACATTTTGTAGTGGAAGGAATGCTGTGTTGGAATGAAGAGAACCTGAATTCAAACTTTTGTTCTGTGTGCCTGAGGACAAGTCATTTGATATAGCTGAGGAGCAGTTCTGTAAAAATTAAAGGGGTTTTCTTCATGACCTCAAATGTCTTTTCTAGCTCTAAATTTGTGATCCTGTAATTCTAAAATTTGCATAACAACTTCTCGGTTTTTCTCTCTATGTCCCTTTCTTTGGTCCTCCTACTCCAGATTTGTTTGTATCTTTTTTTTTCTTTTTTATACTCATGAGTGTATATACTGGTTTATGCTGGAGACAGCATGACATACTGGACAGTGGCTGGCCTTAGAAATCAAGATGACAGTTTCAAGTGTTGTTTCTGACACATGCTAGTTGTGTGACCATGGGCAAGTCACCTGATCTCTCAATTTTCCCAGAACTTTGGCTACAGCAAACTCAAAAACAAAGAAAAGTTCAAAATGACCCTTGGTTTTGTGTATCCCCCACCCTTCAGCAAAGATGGTAGTGGAATATTAGAAAAGGGGGCAGAGTGTTCTAAGAATCACACAATGAGTTCATCAATAAGTATTTAATAAGCACTTACTATGTTGCAGGCCTTATGCTAGGCATTTGGGATACAAAACCCAAAATGAAACATCTCAGGCCCTCATGAAGCTTACTTTCTATCAGGGAGGCAACACACGCATAAATAAATATGTGCAAAACTGAATAAAATAAACTCAAGTCAATTTGGGGGGAAGGAAGGAGGGTACTATTATCTAGGAGGACCATGAAAGGCTTCACATAAAACAAGAGACTCCAAGAAATGGAGATAAAGTAGAAATACATTCCAAGAATGGGGATGACCAGTACAAAGATGTGGACATGGGAGAGAGAATATTATGAGAAAGGAATGTTAACAACGTCAGTTTCACTAGACTGCAGAGTGTATGAAGGGGAGTAATATATAATAAGGTTGGAAAAATAGGTTGGGACCAGGTTGTGAAGGACCTTAAAAGTTAAACAAAAAAGTCTTATATTTGATCTTAAAGTCAACAAGGAAGCTCTGGGATCTATTGAACAGCGGAGTGACATGGTCAGACTTGCCTTTTAGAAACAGCACTTTGGCAGCTACATTAGAGGGTGGATTCAGGCGAGGGAGGCATGAGACAGAAAACCCAATTAGGAGATTATTAGGAGATATTGTGGAGGTAGAAATGACAAGATCTAGCAACTGATTGCATGTGAGGTGAGGGAAAATGAAGCCAATGATAATGTCAAAGTTTTGAACCTTGGTTACTGGGAGGATGGTGGTTTCCTTTATAGAGACAAAGAATTTTGGAAGGGAGGTTGATTTGGAAAGAAAGATAATGAGCTCAATTTTAGATATGTTGAGTTTGACACGACTTTGGGACAGCCAGTTTGAAATATCTAATAGGAGTTTGGAGACTCAAGACAAGAGTTATTCAAGACTAGGGGATAGAAACTAATTTTGGATATATAGATTTAGGAGCCATCTGTTTAAAGATAATAATTAAGCCCATGGGAGCTAATGGAGTACTGAAGTGAAAGAATCTAGAGAGAAAGAATAAAAGAGTTGAAAGGCATATGCCCACAGTTAGGGGGAATGACATGGGAGATGAATCTACAAGGAAAACTAGGAAGGATTGGTTACATAGATAGGTAGAGAACCAAGAGAGATCCCTGTCACAAATAAAGAAAGAAATGAATGAATAGATAAATGAGTGAACAAATAAGAAAAGAGAGGAAAAAATGGTCAAAAGTACCAAATGCTGCATAATGGTGAAGAATCAGGATTGAGAAAGAGAAACAATATGAATGAAACCATAATCTTTTTCCATTCATTGCCCATGAACTATTGCTTAGTCATGGCTAGTTTACAGGATTTTATTGTTGAAAGGGACCTTACAAGTCATCTAGTCCAACCTCATTTTAAAGAACAATAAGCTGAGAAATGTAACTTAGAAATGGGAAATGCCTTGACTAAGGCCACCCAGGCAGAAAGTGTGGCACAATGTAAAGAGTGTTGGTTCTGGAGTACCCATGTTCAAATTCTGGTTCTACCATTTAGCACCTTGATGACATTGATCAAGTCACAATCTCTCTTGATCTCAGTTTTCCCGTCTGTAAAATGAAAGTATTGTACTAGATAGCCTTGAAAATCCCATCCAGATCAAAGTATGATCCTATGAACCCAAATGCTCTCATTTCAACTTCCATTCAATAGGCATTTATTAAAGTCCTTCTGTGTGCCAGACACTGCACTAATCACTGAGGATGGAGATTAGTTATGTGTTTTCAGTGGTATAGAAGATTGCCTATATTAATGATGTTCAGAACCTCCCCTAATTCAGTGGATAAGTTGCACAGTGTTGACCAGGACAATAAGAGGTTAAATGACTTGGCTAGAGTCACACAGCCAGCAAATGTCAGAGGCAGGATTTGAACATGGATCTTCCTAATTCTGAGGCTAGCTTCTTATTCACTAAGTCACCTCTAAGCACTGAGGATAACAAGACAAAAATGAAAATAGTCCTTGCTGTCAAGAAGTTTGAATTCTTCTATGGTGTGCATGGAGAAGGTACAATAAGAAATGGAGACTTTTCACTAGCTCTAAAAAAATTCCTAATTGATTCTTCAATATTGCACTTCACTCCATTTCCAAGGCAACAAATATTTATTAAGTATGTACTGTGTACTAAATACTGGGCATACAAAGAAAAGCAAAAACAGTCCTTTTCATGCAGCAATCAAATCATGGAGATGATATGCAAATATTTACAAACAAGATACTTAAAGCATAAATTGGAGATAATCTGCAAAAGGAAGACACTAGAATTAAGGGGGAATCAGGAAGGCTTCTTGTGAAAGGTATGATTTTAGCTGGGACCTGAAAGAAGTCAGGGAAACTAAGAGGAAGGATAGAGTTCGAGGCATATGGAAAAGGCTATGAAAATGTCTTGAGTTAGGAGCTGGAGTATCTTGTGTGAGAAATAACAAGGAGGTAAGTGTCACTAGTTAAAAGAGGACATACAGAAGAGAAAGGTATAAAAAGACTGGAAAGGTAGGTGGGGGCAAGCTTATGAAAGAATTTAAATGTCAGATAGAGGATTTTATATTTGATCCTGGAAGTAATAAGGAGCCACTAGAGTTTATTGAATTGGGGGGTAGGGATGGGAAGGGATGACATGGTCAAATTGGATTACAACTTTATTTTTTTCCATACAATTATTTTATTTTATTTTTAATTCATTAATTTATTTTTAGTTTTGAACAATCATGTCCACAAGCTTTTGAGTTTTAGATGTTCCCCCTTCTCTTCCCAAGATGGCGCACAATCTGATATAGGCTCTACATATACATTTCTATTAAACATATTTTCACATTAGTCATGTTGTAAAGAAGAATTAGAACCAATAGGAAAAACCACAAGAAAGAAAGAAAGAAAAACAGAAGAAAAAAAGAGTAAATAGTATGCTTCAACCTGCATTCAAACTACATAGTTCTTTCCCTGGATGTGGATAGCATTTTTCATCATGAGACTTTCGGAGATGTCTTAAATCCTTGCATTGATGAGAAGGGCTAAATTATCAAAGTTAGTCATCACACAGTGTGACTGTTACTGTGTACAATGTTCTCCTGGTTCTGCTCACGTTTCTCAGCATCAGTCCATGCAAGTCTTTCCAGGTTTTTCTAAAGTATGCCTGCTCATCATTTCTTATAGCACTACTGTATTCCATTACATTCATATACCACAACTTGTTCAGCCATTCCCCAATTGATGGGCATTTTCTCAATTTCCAATTCTTTGCCACCCCAGAAAGTGCTGCTATAAAAATTTTGTACATGTCTTTTTTCCATTTTTATCATCTCTTTGGGATACAGCCCCGGAAGTGGCTGTTACAGTCCTCTGGGCGTAGTTCCAAATTGCTCTCCAAAATAGTTGGATCAGTTCACAACTCCACCAACAATGCATTAATATTCTAATTTTCCCACATCTTCTCCAACATTTATCATTTGCCTGTGTTGATATGTTAACCAATCTGATAGGTGTGATATGGTACCTTAGAATTATTTTGATTTGCATTTCTCCAATCAATAATGATTTAGAGCATTTTTCATATTTCTATAGATAGCTTTAATTTCTTCATCTGAAAACTGCCTGTTCATATATCCTTTGAATATTTATCAATTGGGGAACAGATTACCACTTTAAATAGACCATGGAAACAAAGAGTTAGGAAACTCACCAATATGAGTAGGGGCTAGAGCCCATCTGAGGAGCTAACAGGTGGGAAGGGGCAGTACCTGCCTAAGACAGAACACAATCCAAAAATGAATTAACTGTTAAAATGTTTTCAGCAGGTAATCTGCTTGACTCATTAGGGGAGCTACCAGGTTCATTAGCCAATCAGCCTGGTTCAGTGGATAATACATTTGATTAAACAGGAAAAGTCACTTCTTTTTAAAAAGGAACCTTTTCCTCCCCTTCCTGAACTGTGAGGGATGTGTCTGATCAAAGCAACTTTTGTTTACTTCTTTGTTTCTTTTAGTATTTCTTCTTAAGTGCCTGTCAGTGCATTCTGGAAGATGGTGTGTGAGTGTGTGTGTGTGTGTGTGTGTGTGTGTGTGTGTGTGTGTGTGTGTGATGTATTTGTAGGAGAGGCTGATCCAAATGGGAATCTGGAAACTGGTTATTTAAGTAACTCTGCTTGGGACCTACTAGGGTGTTTCTGAATTCTGTTAGAAAGCCCTCAATATGCTCTACAGACAGAATGGGGCTGTTTTTAGCCTGCTGACACTCACAGCTATAAAACCTTTGTTTGCAAATCATTCTGCTTTTCAACAATGCTGGGTGCTGAGCCCAAAATAACAGTTCCAACATCATTTCTCTCCCCAGTCCCCTAATGCAAGTGAGACTAAGGCATCCCCCATGCAGAACAGCCTCCAAACCTGTTGCTTCTGTTACTACTACTACTTCCAAACCCGTGGCATGATATAGGCATGGTGAAGGCATATTTATCCAGTTACCCTTGCAGAGGTAGAAGGAGAGAGCAAATGCAACCTGCTATCCCTAGAAACATGCCAAGGTGCATAGTACCCTGGCAATTTGTCCAAACTGCAGATGAAATATTCCCCCGGTTATTGCTGTTTGGGAGGGTCAGAGGAATCAGAGGTGGTAGGGGTACTCCTGGTACATTGGAAAGAGCTCTGGGATTTATCGTCAGAGGAACTGGATTAAAATTCAAGTTCTATCATCTACCTGTGTGAATTCATGCAAGTGATGTCACATCTCTGACCCTCAGTTTTCACTCATTAAATGGGGGGTTGGACTAGAGGACCCCTAAGATCCCTTCCAGTTCTACATTTTTTTGATCCTAATAGAGTGCCCAGAGCCCTAGACTGTAATCAGTAAGGAAACTTATAGACTCTTCCAAAGGTGCCAATAGTAGTATCCACCTCCCAGAGTTGCTGTCAAAATAAACCAAGATAATATTGTAGCTTTGCAAACCTTAAAGCACTATTATAAATTCTATTATCACCATCACCATCAGCTCCATTATCACCATCACCATCGTTATCATTTTCACCACCACAACCATCATCATCATCATCATCATCATCATTACAAAGAAAGAAATCTATTGTGGGGGCCTTCATCCTAAACAGACATGCAATATACTCCCTGTCCTATTGAAAACTTATGTTTAAAGGAGGAAAGATGTACCTAGTATCCATTTTAAAAACTATTATCAAAACCATCATCATCATTACTGATGTCAACATGTCAAAACACACAAGGAGTTTATTCTGCTCTGGATGCCCTGAGAGATTTCGGGGTAATCGGTATAATCTTTCTCAGCTTCAGTTTCTTCATCTATAAGCTATGGATAATGATATTTGCACTAGTTCCCTCACCAGTTTGTTGTGAGGGTCACAGGCTTGGGATCTGCAAGGGACCTTAGATACTACCTCCTTGCCCCCCTCTCACTTCACAGAGTAGAAAAATCAGGACTAGAACAGGAAAGTACCAAATTAGCTAGAGTGCACATTAATAAATGCATATTGATTGATTGTATGTGAAAGGGTTTTTTTGGCAACTGATAAGGCCTATGTAAATGTGCATTGCTATGATTGTGAGCTTTAATGAGGAGGGGGAATATTTCGAATTTTCATATTCTTTGGTTGATTAGAATGTAAACTCCTTGAGTAAAGAGATAACTTTTTTTTGTTCTTTGCATCTCCACCTCTTCATCAGGACCTGGTACCTAAGCCCTTATTAAGTACAGATTTAATAAATATGTCAATTTAAAAGGTTGCTTCAACTTGCCCCATCTGTTGAGAATTGGTTACCCTTACTCTAACTCTAATGCCTACCTCTAATCCTGAAATGAATGCTTAATTTTTCAAAGGCAGGGATACTCTTCTATTTCAACTAAATTCAACAAGTATTTATTAAGCACTTATTATATTCAAGGCACTGCCTCAGACATTGAGGAGAATAAGACAACACAGTCTCTGCAGCTCTTAAGGAGACTGGGGGGAGAAGGACACAACATATGTATAGATAAATAAATTTAAACAGATAATGTAATAATGAGCAATTTCAAGAAAGAAAGTGTACTAGCAACTGTGGGGGATCAAGAAAGGTCTCATGGAGAAGGGGATACCTGAGCCATGCTTTGAAAAAAGATGGAACATTGCATTTAAAGAATAGCTGTGAGAATAATCTGACGGAGATACAAGGTACAGCAATATGAAATAAGCTAAGAAGGGAAAGTGGGAGCCAGATAGTAGAGAGAATGGATAAAAGAGGGGAGAGGCTATAATCAGGGAGAGCAATTAGGATACTTTTGCAGTAATCTAGATAAGATTAAAGGCTGGGATTATGGTAAAGGTAGAACTAACAAGGGGGCAGCTAGAAGGCACAGTGGACAGAGCAATAGGGGCCTAGAGTCAAGAAGTCTCATCTTCTCGAGTTCAAATCCTGACTCAGCCACTTACTAGCTGTGTGATCCTAGGCAAGTCACTTAACCCAGTCTGCCTCAGTTTCCTCATCTGCAAAGTGATCTGGAGAAGGAAATGGCAATTTGAGGTCTTCATGACCTCAAATGGGGTCAGGAAGAGTCAGACAGGACTGAAACAACTGAACAACAATAAGAATTAACAAGACTTGGCAACTTCCTCAACAGATAAGTAGGCAGAGGATGCAAATCCACAATTCTCAAAAGAAAAGTACAAACTGTTAAAAACCACATGAAATATTGCTCCAAATCAATAACAATAATTTACATTTAGAAAATTATAACCACTACAGTTTTACCTCACAAGCAACAAATTGGCAAAAGATGACAAATGACTGGATTAGCCATTGCTAAAGGTGCTGGAGGAAGACAGGGACACTGTTACACTGTTGGTGGAACTGTGAGTAGGTCCTGCTGTTATGAAGTCAATTTGGAATTAGGCTAAGAAGATCACGAAAGTTCCCCAACCCTTTGAATCAGAGATTCCTATTGGGATTATATATGTTAGGCATATCCTATTGGGACTAAACCTCAAGGACATCAAAGGCAAAACAGGAGGGCCCTTACACAGCAAGATATTCAGAGTTATACTTTCTGCTGTAGAAAAGAACTGAGAGGGGGGCAGAGCCAAGATGGCAGAGTGAAAGCAGTGACTTGCTTGAGCTCTCCCCCAAACCCCTTCAAATACCTATGAAAAATGGCTCCAAACAAATTCTAAAGCAGCAGAACCCACAAAAAGAGTGAAACAAATTTCCAGACCAAGACAATCTGGATAGTTGATTGGAAAGGTCTATCGTGCCAGGCAGGGAGAGGAGCGCAGTTCGATGTGGGTGCGCAGGCCGCAGGGAACCTAGAGCAGGCCTCAGAGGACTGAATCGTGGGTAGCTGTGGTGGTTTCCAGACTTCTCAATCCATGAACACCAAAGACAACTGGGAAGGTCAATGGGAAAAGTCTGTGACTGCAGGTGAGAGAGAAGCTAAGTCTCAGCCACAAGTCCTGAGCAGGTGGCAGCTGCCTCCTGAGCTTCTGGCCCACAGACTGAGGGGGAATCAAGTGGCTGATCAGAGGGGGATTGCAGGGATCTCTTTTCCAGTCCTGAGGCAGGAATCTCTTGCTTTGCCCGTGCTTGGATCTGGGTCACAGTTCTGAGGGGTGGTCCTGAGGCGAGGAGGTATGTAGGAGTGGTGGAGCTTGTTGTAGAGGTGGAGAGGAAACACCTCTCCATACCATAGCACCTTGGAAGAACTGAAAATTTACAGGTCCCTAGAAGTATCTTTGAAAACAGTTGAACAAACCCCCGAAGCTTGGGACACTACATTCTCCACATTGGAAGCAGACTCTTACCTTAATAAAGAGTTTAAAACTCAAGTAATTAGCCAAGATCATGAGTAAGCAGTACAAAAAGAGTCAGACTATATTATCTTACTTTGGTGACAAAGAAGATCAAAACATACAACCAGAAGAAGACAACAAAGTCAAAGCTCCTACATCCAAAGCCTCCAAGAAGAATATGAATCAGTCCCAGGCCTTGGAAGAGCTCAAAAGGGATTTTGAGAAGCAAGTAAGAGAAGTAGAGGAAAAACTGGGAAAAGAAATGAGAGTGATGCAAGAAAATCATGAAAAACAAGTCAACAGCTTGCTAAAGGAGACCCAAAAAAATACTGAAGAAAATAACACCTTAAAAAATAGCCTAACCCAAATGGCAAAAGAGGTCCAAAAAGCCAATGAGGAGAAGAATGCCCTCAAAAGCAAAATTGGCCAAATGGAAAAGGAAGTCCAAAAGATTACTGAAGAAAACACTTCCTTGAAAATTAGAATAGAACAATTAAAAGCTAGTGACTTTATGAGAAATCAAGACACTGTAAAACAAATCCAAAAGAATGAAAAATTAGAAAACAATGCGATATATCTCATTGGAAAAACAACTGACCTGGAAAATAGATCCAGGAGAGAGAATTTAAAAATTATTGGACTATCTGAAAGCCATGATCATAAAAAGAGCCTAGACATCATCTTTCAAGAAATTATCAAGGAAAACTGCCCTGATATTTTAGAACCAGAGGGCAAAATAGAAATTGAAAGAATCCACCAATCTCCTCCTCAAAGAGATCCCCAAAGGAAAACTCCTAGGAATATTATAGCCAAATTCCAGAGTTCCCAGGTCAAGGAGAAAATATTACAAGCAGTCAGAAAGAAACAATTCAAGTATTGTGGAAACACAATCGGGATAACACAAGATTTAGCAGCTTCTGCATTAAGGGACCACAGGGCATGGAATAAAATATTCCAGAGGGCAAAGGAGATAGGATTACAACCAAGAATCACCTATCCAGCAAAACTGAGTATAATCCTTCAGGGGGGAAAATGGTCATTCGGTGAAATAGATGACTTTCAAGCATTCTTGATGAAAAGACCAGAGCTGAATAGAAAACTTGACTTTCCAATACAAGACTCAAGTGGAACATGAAGAGGTAAACAGGAAAGAGAAATCATAAGAGACTTATTAAGGTTGAACTGTTTACATTCCTGCATGGAAAGATGATATTTGTAACTCATGTGACCTTTGTCAGTATTAGTGTAGTTGGAGGGAAAAAATTATATGTAAATACATATAGATAGATAGATAGATAGATAGATAGATAGATAGATAGATAGGTAGGTGGGTAGGTAGGTAGGTAGATAGAGGGCACAGGGTGAGTTGAAGGTGAAGGGGTCATATCTGGAGAATAAAATTAAGGTGTGAGAGAGGATTATTCTGGGAGAAGGAGAAAGGGAGAGGTGGAACAGGTAAATTATCTCACAAAAAAAACAGAAAAGAAAAGGGTCTTACAGTGGAGGGGAAACGGGGGAAGGTGAGAGGGAATGAGTGAATCTCATCCTCATAGGAGTTGACTTAAGGAGGGAATAATATACACACTCAATCGGGTATGGAAATCTGTCTTACCCTACAGGAAAATAGGGAAGAGGGGAAGGGGACAAGAGAGTAGAGGAATGATAGAGAGGAGGGCAGATTGGGAAAGGGGGTAATCAGAAGCAAATACTTCTGAGGAGGAACAGGGTCAAAAGAAAGAATAGAATAAATGGGGGTACAGGATTGGATTAAGGGAAATAGACTTAGTTTTTCATAGCATGTCTACTATGGAAGTATTTTGCATAACTGTACATGTATAACCTATATTGAATTGCCTACTTTTTCAATGAGGGTGGGTAGGGAGGGAGGAAGAGAGAAAATTTCGAACCTAAAGTTTTAAAAACACATGTTTAAAAAAAATGTTTTCACATGCAACTGGGAAATAAGAAATACAAGAAATGATGTACAGAAATCTATCCTTCCCTACAGGAAAATAGAAGGGGAAGGGGATAAGAGAAGGGGGAGGGAGATAGAAGGGAAGGCAGACTAGGGGAAGGGGTATCCAGAATGCATGCCATCTTGGGGTGGGGGGAAAGGCGAGATGGGGTGAAAACTTAGAAGTCAAAATCTTGTAGAAGTAAATGTTGAAAACTAAAAATAAATAAATTTATCAATTAGAGAAAAAATAAAAGAAAAGAACTGAGAACAAAGTAGGTCTCCATCAGTTTGGGGAACATAATAGAATATTGCTACACCATAAGGGAATGAAGATGAGTTTAGAAAAACACAGAAAGTCCTATGAACTGATTCAAAGTGAAGTAAACAAAACCAGGAGAATCAGACACCACAATGACTACAACAATGTAAATAGAAAGAACAATATAAGGCAGAGAATGTAATGCAGTCATAATGACCAAGCTTAGTCCTCAAAAAGAGAGGAGAAAATGGACTTTTTTCTCTTCAGCACCCCTAGACCAGCAGCCCTACCTCTTGCCTGCCCCATTCCCCAAACAAAGAAGCAATCTCTTTAGAGATTTGACTAGGCAATTGCCCCTGAAGGTGCCTTTGCCTCCTCAGCAGACACAGCTACTGAAGACCTGGAAAAGAAAGTTCTTGCCACCAAATTCTTGACATAATTAAATAGTCTGGCATTAGAAACCCATATAACTTTATTCACAGAGATGGTATTAAAGGAAGTGTATTACCATATGTGCTACTAACATACCCTAAGAGCAAGTGGACTTTTCAATCTAACTTGGGAGCTGAGCCCTACTATATATGCTGTCTCCCTCTATTAAAATGTGAAGTCCTTTGAGAACAAAGACTGTTGTGCTTTTCTCTATATATCTTCATTACTTAGCCCACAGTAATAATTTAATAACCGTTTTTTTCATTCATTCATGGAGAGGTGGTAGAATGGGGGTGTAGAATATTACATATGCTGTCTGTTACAGTCAATATGTAATTGGTTTTGTTGAACTTTTTTTTCTTTTTTAATATTTGTTACAAAGTAAGGCCTACTGAGTAGGATCAAGGGGTAGGATATATTAGTAAATAAATAGAATCATTTTTTTAAAAAGTTTTCATTAGGATATGGAAGGAGAAAAAGAGTGAAAGATGATTCCAAGGTCATGAATCAGGATAACTAGAAGGTAGGTGATATTCTTTACTAAACTACAGAAATGTTGATCATTTGGGGTGAAACACAAAATTTCTTATAAAACATGTGCAAACATTTTTATTTTGAGATGCCTGTGGGATATTTAGGTATAGTTGTCTAATAAGTGATGGTATGTGAGATTGGAGTTCAGGAGGGATATTAGGGATGTATAAATAAAGTTGAGCCTCAGGACATAGATTTTGAGCTAGACAAGACCTTTAGAGGCCTTAGAATACTTTCATGAGGAAATTGAAGCATGGAAAATTATGACTTGCCAGGTATCTAGCAAGTATCAGAGGTGGGCTCAGATCTTGCTAATTGCAAGTCCAGTCTCTTTTGCCATTCAACCTCTGTGTAGAGGTAGCAAGTAGACATAATGCTGAAGCTTGGAGGCTCAGCTGTTATCTGAACTATGAGGTATTATTACAAAGCCTGGTGCTATGTTGGGCACACTAAATGATCACCATATGGGCCTGATTGATGGACAACATTGGGTCGGGTTGATGATCCCCACTCTTCAGCAGTACCAGAAGATGAGAATGCATCTGCTTGCTTGTACAATAGAGGTGAAGAGAAACCAACTAGCTTCCATTTTAGCTTCAACACATACTTCAGAAGCAATTTAAAGAGGTTTTATATAGATTGTACCTGTGTGTCAGAGCAAATAATACTCTGAGGTACTTTCTCACTTTTTTCTTGCACTCTGCTATATCACTGACTGTTCCCTCTCACTGCCAGTACCTTCCCCTCTGACACTGCTTCTCATCTACTCTGCATGTATCTTATTTAGATCTAGGTATTTACGTGTTGTCTCCCCCCGGAAAATGTAAGCTCACTGAGGACTATATACAAATACTATAAAATCTAGCATAGGGAAATAAGCCAAGTACACAAACAAACAATATGAATCAGATATAAAGTGCTTGATATCAAGAGGGAGGAATTGTTTCCATCTGGAGGAATCAGGGAAGGCTTTACAGAGGAGGCATTTAATTGATTCTGTAATACTAGATAGACTATTAAAAGGCAGATATGGGAGGCAGAGAATGGTATTCATTAGGAGCAACTAGAATCACAGTACAGAATAGAAAAAACATGGACTGCCACAGGGGCTGCACAGTAATCCATTCTGGCTAAATAGTCAACAATGAGAGGGGAAGGTGTGTATGATAAGAGTGGAACCAGATTGTGGAGGACCTTGAAAGCCAGACCATTTATCAAATGAAGGCTAGATAGATTCTGAAGATAGGATCAACAGGAATCAGTCACTGAGTAGAAATGGATTTAAAAAAAAAAAAGCAGAGAAAAGAGTCAAAGGTGACTCCTAAATGACATGGGTGCCTGGAGGAGAATTAGGGAGGTCAGGAAGAGAAGTATAATTTGGGAAGGTATGTTGAGTTTAATGAACCTCTAGTTGAGTTCAGTCCCTTATCAACTCTCACTTGTTCTATTGCAATCATCTCCTCTTGTAATTGGCCTCACTGCCTCCAGACTCTTGCCTGGCCAACCTATCCTCTGCATCAATCAATCAAATCTATTAAGCACCTACTATGTACCAGACACTGTGCTACACACTGGGAATACAAAAAGAGGCAAAAGGCAATTCCTAACCTCAAGGAGCTTGCAATGTAGTAGGGGAGACAACATGCAAACAAATCTCTACAAAGCAATATATATATACATATATACATATATATAATAAATAGGGAATAATTAACAGAAGGAAGGCACTAGAATTAAGAGGGGTTGGGGAAGGCTTCCTGTAGAAGATAATATTTTATCTATCCTGCCCTACAGGAAAATTGAAGGGGAAGGGGATAAGAGAAGGGTGTGCAGGGATAGAAGGGAGGGCAGATTAGAGGAAGAGGTATTCAGAATGCATGCCATTTTGGGGTGGGGGAAGGATGAGATGGGGAGAAAATTTGGAACTCAAAATATTGTGGAAGTGAATGTTGAAAACTAAAAGTAAACAAATACACTAAAACCAGAAAAAAGTGGTAATACTTTAGTTGAGACTTAAAGGAAGCCAGGGAAGTCAGTGGTTGGAGTGGAAGAGGGAGAACATTCTAGGCATTGGGGACAGCCAGAGAAAATCCCTCTAGCTCTTTGTGATCCTGTGATATTCCTGAAACCAGTTCTCTCCATGCTACTCTCCTACTCACATACCTTCAGCGGCTCACTCTTGCCTCTAGGATAAAATACAAAATCCTCATCCTGGCATTTTCAGCCTAGCATAATCTAGCTTCTACCTGCTTTTTTAGTCACGTTTCTTATTTCTGCCCTTTACCCAGTCTCTGTTTCCATCAAATTGGCTCACTTGCTGTTCCCTGACACAGCCCTTCATCTTCCTTCAAAGCACAGCTCAGGTGTCTGCTCCTACACAAGCCTTTTCCTTATCTCTCCATTATTAGCCCTCTCTCGATATTCTTTCTATTACCTTATACTTTGTATCAATTTAGGCGAATGCAGTTGTCTCTTCTAGCAAGAATTTAACAGTAATAATAGTTCACATTTATATAGCCCTTTAAAGGTTTACAAAACACTTTACAAGCATTAGCTCATTTTACCCTCACAGTAAATGGTGAGGTAAGTGCTGCTATTATCTGCATTTTAAAGATGAGGAAACTGAGGATGAGAAAGGTTAAGTGACTTGCCCAGGGGAGACAACATGCAAACAACTATGCAGAAATAAGATAGATATAGGATAAATTGCAGACAATCAAGAGAGGGGAGGCACCAGTATTAAGGAAGATCAGAAAAAGTTTCTTGCAGGTGAGATTTTGGCTAGGACTTGAAGGAAGCCAGGGAAGCCAGGAGGCAGAGATGAGGGAGGAGGGATGGGGGACAGTCAGTGAAAATGGAATGAATGTCTAGTGCAAAGAAAAGCAAGGAGGCATCACAGCATATGTGTTGGGGTGGAAAAGATGTTAGGGGTAAGAAAGCTGGAAAAGTAGGAAGGAACTAGGTTGTTATTATTGTTAGGTTAATTTTGTTGTATATAATGATATTAATTATTAAATGGAATAATTTTGTGCTATATAATTAAATAATAATAGCTAACATTTATATAGCTCTTACTATGTACCAAGCACTTTGCTAAGTGCTTTACAAATACTATCTCATTTGATCTTTACAGCAATCCAGGGAGGTAGATGTTATTATTATCCACATTTTACAAATGGGAAAACTAAGACAAACAGAGACTAAGGGACTTGCCCAAGGTCACACAGACAAAAAATATATGGGACTGGATTTGAACTCAGGTCTTCTAACTCTGGGCCTGGCACTCTACCCACTGCACCCTGTAGCTCCTGCTTGAAGGGCTTTAAAAGACAGGATTTTATCATTGATCCTGGAGGCAGTAGGGAACCAGTGCGGTTGATTGAGTAGAGGGATGACATGATCAGACTTTTGCTTTAGGAAGAACTTGATCCAGATGTTCCTGTCTCCTAGCCCAATTCCACTCACTCTACCAGTCTCTCTCTACAAAAACTCCTTAAGAATGGAGATTATTTCATTTCCATCTTGTATCCCCAGCTTGTAATAGAATATCTGAAATAAAGGGGGCCCTTAAGGTTTGGTGCGTTGACGGATCCTCACACCAGCCCCAAGAGACAGATATTACATATAGCATCCTCCATACTTAACAAATGAAGAAATTGAAAACCAGAGAAGTTAAAGTATCAGCATATATGGCATTGGACTTGGCATCAGGAAGTCCTGAGTTCAAGTCCAGTCTCAGAAACTTAGAGCTGTACTTCAGTTCTCTCATCTATAAAACAGAGATAATAACAGTACCTACCTCCTGGGATCGTGATGAGGATAATATTAGATATTTGTAAAGCATTTTGAAAACCTTAAATACTATATAAATAAATGCTAGTTATTATTAGTATTACTGTAGTTATTATTATTAAGTGGTTGCACTTACGTGGTGGTGGTGGTGTTCAGTCGAACAACAATGTTGTTCGACTGAACAATAGTAATGACACCTAGGTAAAAACACTTAATAATAATAACCATAGAATGGACAGGGAGGAGGGGTTTCTTGACAGAGATACTAGAGTGGTTTGCCATTTCCTTCTCCAGCTCATTTTTTACAGATGAGGAAACTGAGGCAAACAGGGTTAAGTGACATCCCGAGGATCACACAGCTAGTGTCTGAGGCCTGGTGCCCTTCTAACCACTGTGCCACCTCACCACCCTAGATTACATAACTACTATTAGAGTTACTCCTCTGACCCATATCTCTCCAGTTTCCAAGGCTGGCACACTTTCAACTTTTTTCTCCACCTTCACGGGCAGGACAGTTTACCTATGAGGGCTTCAGTTTCCTCATCTGTGTAGAACTGTCTTTGAGATACATGATGAAGGAGCTCTTCCACACACTTAATGGCAGGCTCAGATAATCCTCTGACTGCTTCCTGCCTGAAGTGAGAGGGGAGAGGTCTCCTCCTTCCTATATCCTTAAGGGGTGCCACATCTGTAAAATGAGAGGATTGGAATAAATGATCTATAAGATCACTTCCAACTCTAAATGTTGCAATATGAGCAATGGGAAGATATGAGCAGACTGTGCTCTAGGAAGATCAATCTGTCTGTAAGATGGATTGAGGAGAAAAGAAAATGAAGCAGGAAGGTCTATTTGTGAACTGTTGCAATAGTCCACCACCAAGATGACAAACTGTGTAACCTTGAGTAGTAGCTCACATTTATATATTAAGTGCTTTATCTATGTCGAGGGGTTTCCCAGCCTAGGTTCCATGACAGCTCAGGGAGAATTTCACCCACCACAAGGTCTACAAGATGAGGGGTCAAAAAGTAGACAAACTTAAAAATTTTATGACCGTGCCAAGGAAGGCTGCTTGGGCTGCTAGCAGTGTCAACTTCTTAGGGTAAAGATTGGTTCTTTATTTATTTTTGGCTTGTTTAGAGTAGACAGCCAATCAGTAGCATTCCTGGGCAGAAAGAAAAGGGGTGGGGGAAAATATTACATGAGATGATAAAGATCAGTTGAAATCTTTGTAAAGGAGAAGGTGTTTCCGGGTAGTTTGAGTGTTTCTATTGACACAACCCTATAGCTCTGGTTTTTTGGGGGCCTTTGCCTTGGGGAGACATTTCCCTCAAACTCACAGTGTTCATGTCCCTCCACCTACTCAACACACATGATCTCCTTTCAAAATGGAGCTCATTATGTAATGGAACTAGAAAACATTCTGGAGATAATATCAACAAGGATCAGCCACTGAGTAGATGTATGCGAGAAATTAGAGAGAGGAATCAAAGGTGACTCCCATATGACAGCAAAGATGCCTGGAGAAGAGGTACAGATCTCAAGAAGAAGAATGGGATTGGGGTAAATATGATGAGTTTGGTGGCCCAATGGAACATTCAAGGGGAGATATCCAGTAGGCAGCTGAAAAATAGTCTGCATCTTAAGGAAAGAGTCAACAATGTGGGATTCGAGCTTTGGGAGTCACCTTCATAGAAGTGACGGTTGAAATTGAGATGGTTAAAGGAGAGAATGTAGTGAGGGAAGAGGATCAAGGACAATTCATGGAATCATAGGACGAGCATTAAAAGGAACCTCAGAGCTCAAATAGCCCTACCTGTAACCAAAACATGAATAACTACAGCCCATATTTATATGCCTATTAATGTTCATAAAAGTACTTTCCAAACATTAACTCTTTTGATTCATACATCAATTCTATGAAAGAGGTACTACAGGTGTTATTATCAACATCGGTGCTTCTTAAACTATGGATCACAACCCCATATGGGATTGTGTATCTGAATATGAGGGTCACAAAAAAATTTGGCATCAGTAAAAGGTTTCTAAACATGCAACGACCAAAATCTAATTCAAAACCAAATGAGTAATGAATCCAAGGTGTTTCTGGCAGTGCTTGCCCACGTTGTATCACACAATTTCACTGCAGCCTTGCTTCTGAACACACAACATGCACACTTTGCACTGCACATACTGTCACACCATGAAACACCAGCAAACACTGCCAGAAACACCTCAGCTCAGATTCGAGACTATTGTGTATTAAGAATTGTTGTGTTTTTACATACAAAATCGTTAAATGAATTTTGGCTTGGGATTAGGACAGGATTTCTAACAATTTCTGAAATGGCCCTAAACATACTTCTGCCATTTTTTACTACATATTTATGTGAAGTGGCATTCTCAGCATGGATGATTATAAAATCAAAATATCAATCAACTCTGAAAAACATTGAAGGTGCTCTATGTCCTGCAGTATCAAATATTCTGCCAGGATTTAATTCTTTATGTAAAAATAAACAAGCACATCCTTCTCATTAGTATACAAATTTGCTTTCATCTTTAATAAATGGTAAAATTATATGTATACCAAAGAATTGTTTTAAAATAAATTTCTTTATGATTTGTTATCAGTAAATGCTTCATTTGTATACCTATTTTATATATCTATATGCCCAGGGTCACATAAAAATTTCTCAGGCAAAAAGAAGTTGTGAATGGAAAAAGTTTAAGAAGCCCTGATTGATGTTATCCCTCGGTTGAGGGAACTGAAACTCAGATTGCTTAAGTGGCTCACCCAGTCACACAAGGAGTATTAGAGGCATTCTTATTCACTCCAAGTTCATTACTCTTTCCATTATATCACTCTGCGCCTCCTGAAATCTGACTACAACATCTTTCAAAGTGGTCATGGAGAATCTTCTTAAAAATCTGTAGTGGCATAATAACACATTCAACTTCTAGGTAGTTCCAATTGTGAGAAAATGTCCCTTCATATTGAGCTGGAATCTGTCTTCCTGTAGCTTCCACTTACTAAACCTAGGTCTGCCCTCTGAGGCAAGCAAAACAAATTCTAATTCCTCCCTCATGCCCCACATAACAATCTTCCAAATAGCTGGACGTCATTGCCTCCCTAAGTCCTCTATTCTCCAGGATAAATGTCTCCAGCTGCTCCAACCCAGTCCTCAAATGGCATGATTTGAAGTCCCCTTACCATCCTGGCTCCATTATTGTACAATTGATTTGCTCCAACTTGCCAATGTCCTTTCTAAAACATGGTGCCAAAACTAGACATAGTGCTCCAGGTATGTTCTGACTAGGGCAGAGTGCAACAAAACTATCATTTTCCTTGTTCTGAACATTAAACTTTTATTAAGGCAACCTAAGATCACACTGATTTGGGGACTGATTTCCACATTAGGCTTGCAGTACACTAAAACTTGAAGGCCTTTATTCTCAAGAACAATCTTAGCATGTATTTCTTGTCCTGTACTTGGGCAGTTGTCATTTTCCCAAGTGTTAGTTTCATTATCTTTATTCAACCTATCGTTTCAGTCTTATTGAGAGCTTGTTGGATTCCAGCTCTGTTATCTAGTATATTAGCTCTCCTTTCTAGCTTTGTATCATCTATGATTTTGATAAGTATGCCATCTAGGCCTTTATCTAAGTCATTGGTAAAAATGTTCACTGGAACATAACAAAATCTAGAGCCCTATGACACTCCACCAGAAATTAGTTTTACATTAAGCTATCACTTAATCATCACACTTTGAGATAGTCTATTGAACCAATTCAGAATCCAATTGGCTATGTGATAATCATCCAGCCCATATCTCTCCATAGAGATATCACAAATGAGTGAATAAGCATTGATAAAGCCTCTACCGTGTGCCAGGAACTTTGTTACATACTAAAGATATAAATTCAAGGAAGCAACACAGTCTTGCCTTCTTTGGCCTCAAGAGGCTTACATTCTGATAGAGGGAGACAACATATAAATTATTTTAGTTTTTTTAATTAATTTATTTTGATTTATCAACAATCACTTCCATATGCTTTTGAGTTTTAAATTTTTCTCCCCCTCACTCCCCACCCCCCTCCACAATGCAGCACACAATCTGATATAGGCTCTACATATACATTCCTATTAAACATATTTTCACATCAGTGATGTTGTAAGTAAGAATTAGAGTCAATAGGAGGAACCACCAGAAAGAAGAAACAAAACACAACAGAAGAAAAAAATAGCAAACAGTATGCTTCGATCTGCATTCAAACTCCATAGTTCTTTCTTTGGATATAGATAGCATTTTCCATCATGGGGCCTTCAGAGATGTCTTAGATCCTTGCATTGCTGAGAACGGTTAAGTCTATCAATATTAGTCATCACACAACATGGCTGTTACTGTGTACAATGTTCTCCTGGTTCTGCTCATTTCACTCAGTATCAGACCACATAAGTCTTTCTAGGTTTTTCTGAAGTCTGTCTGCTCATCATTTCCTATAGCACAGTAATATTCCATTACATTCATATACCACAACTTGTTCAGCTGTTCCCCAATTGATGGACATCTTCTCAATTTCCAATTCTTTGCCGCCACAAAAAGAGCTGCTATAAATATTTTTGTACATGTGGGTCCTTTTCCCATTTGTATAATCTCTTTGGGATACAGCCCTAGAAGTGTTACTGCTGGGCCAAAGGGTATGCACATTTTTATAGCCCTTTGGGCATAGTTCCAAATTGTTCTTCAAAATGATTGGATCATTTCAGAACTCCACCAGCAATGCATTAGTGTTCCAATTTTCCCACATCTTCAACATTTATCATTTTCCTGTTTTGTCATGTTGGCCAATCTGATAGGTGTGATGTGGTACCTCAGAGTTGTTTTGATTTGCATTTCTCTAATCAATAGTGATTTAGAGCAGTTTTTCATACAACTATAGATGACTTTAATTTCTTCATCTAAGAACTGCCTGTTCATATCCTTTGACCATTTATCAATTGGGGAATGACTTGCATTCTTATAAATTTGACTTGATTTTCTATATATTTTAGAAATGAGGCCTTTATCAGAGACACTGGTTGTAAAAATTCTTTCCCAATTTTCTACTTTCCTTCTAATCTTGGTTGCATTGGCTTTGTTTGTGCAAAACCTTTCCAATTTAATGTAATCAAAGTTATCCATTTTGCATTTCGTAATGTTCTCTATTTCCTGTTTGGTCATGAATTCTTTGTTCTCCATAAATCTAATAGGTAAACTATTCCCTGCTCTCTCAGTTTGTTTACAGTATCAGCCTTTATATCTAAATCATGAATCCATTTTGACTTTATTTTGGTATATGGTGTGAGATTTTGGTCTATGCCTAGTTTCTTCCATACTCTTTTCCAGTTTTCCCAGCAGTTTTTGTCAAATAGTGAGTTCTTATCCCAGAAGCTGAGGTCTTTGGGTTTATCAAATAATAGATTTCTATAGTCATTGACTACTGTGTCTTGCATACTTCACCTATTCCACTGATCCACCATTCTATTTCTTAGCCAGTACCAAGCAGTTTTGATGATTGCTATTTTATAATACAATTTAAGATCTGGAATGTCTAAGCCACCTTCCCCTGCATTTCTTTTCACTATTCTGGACCTTTTGTTCTTCCAAATAAATCTTCTTGTTATTTTTTCTAGTTCTATAAAATAATTTTTGGTAGTTTGATTGGTATGGCACTGAATAAGTAAATTAGCTTAGGTAGAATTGTCATTTTTATTACATTAGCTCAGCTCACCCATAAGCAACTGATGTTTTTCCAGTTATTTAGATCTGACTTTATTTGTGTGAAAAGTGTTTTGTAATTGTGTTCATATAGTTCCTGGATTTGTTTCGGTAGATAGACTCCTAAATATTTTATAATGTCTACAGTAACTTTAAATGAAATTTCTCTTTCTATCTCTTGCTGTTGGTCTTTGTTGGTAATATACAGAAATGCCAATGACTTATGTGGGTTTATTTTATAGCCTGCAACTTTGCTAAAGTTGTTTATTATTTCAAGTAGTTTTTTATTTGATTCTCTAGGATTGTCTAAGCATATCATCATGTCATCTGCAAAGAGTGATGGCTTTGTTTCTTCTTTGCCTATTCTAATACCTCCCATTTCTTTTTCTTTTCTTATTGCTAAAGCTAATGTTTCCAGTATGATACTGAACAGTGGTGATAATGGACATCCTTGTTTCACCCCTGATCTTATTAGAAATGCTTCTAACTTATCCCCATTACATATGATGCTTCCTGAAGGTTTTAGGTAGATGCTATTTATTATTTTAGGGAAGACTCCATTTATTCCTATGTTCTCTAGTGTTTTTAATAGGAATGGGTGCTGTATTTTGTCAAAAGCATCTATTTCTGCATCTATTGAGATGATCATGTGGTTTCTGTTAGTTTTGTTATTGATATGACCAATTATGCTGATAGTTTTCCTAATATTGAACCAGCCCTGCATACCTGGTATAAATCCTGCTTGGTCAGAGACAACATATAAAAGGAAGTTAGAAATAGGGGTGGAGTTGTACACAAGTTGGAAATGACAGAGTGACATGGAGATAGGATCCAGGTATGACAGCTCAGAACCTCAGAGTCCAGGATGGTCCTGGGGTCAGAGTCCAAGGTCCTGGAGAGAGGAAAATGAGAAAGTTGAGGACAATGGGCAGAATTCAAGCAACATGGCTTGGAAATGGCAGTGTGGGGTGAGGGTAGTTGAAGCCTTTGTAGTGGGTAAAATAAGGTGAAATCATGAAGGACATTTGTCAAATGCCTTGAAAAAATTCATACATTCAACGACAACATCAAATCTGTGATCTACTAGTCTGGTATCCTGTCAAAAGAGGAAATGAATTTAGGCTGGCTTGTTCTTAATGAATTCATCTTGGTTCTCAGTGACTATCTCCTCCCTTTCTAAGTGGTCACAAAACATCCCTATAATGATCTATTCTAGAATTTTACCAGAAATGCACATCCATCTCCCTGGAACATAGTTTGAAGTATATACCTTCTCCCCACTTGAAAACCAGAATATTTGATTGTTTCCAGTTGTGTAGCCCCTTTCTTGTTTGCCAGGCTTCTTCAGAGATCACTGAGAGTGATTCACCAGTCATCTTTCCATTTTTACTAAGCAGGGGTCCAATGCCTTTTTTGATCTTCCTCTTGCCCCACTACTGATGAAAAGTTATTCTTACTGACATTAGCACTTAGCATAAACTGCAGTTCATATGGGGCTTTCACCGTCCTGATGTAATACCTGCAGGAATTCTTTATCACTCAG
Organism: Vombatus ursinus; assembly: GCF_900497805.2. Classification (NCBI taxonomy): domain Eukaryota; kingdom Metazoa; phylum Chordata; class Mammalia; order Diprotodontia; family Vombatidae; genus Vombatus; species Vombatus ursinus. The sequence goes on from NW_020954576.1 coordinate 44,910,301, forward strand.
TTGGAATTGTCCTTGGTTACCTGCTCTCATTTCTGTGCCTTCCTGTACCCTACAAACAGATACATAATCAGAAGATTATAGAGTCTTAGAGCTTAATAGAACCTTAAGAGTCATTAAGTCTTCTTCCTTAATTTTATAATTAAGGAAACTGAGGACCCAGTAAACATAATGATTTGCCCAAGATCACACAAGTAGTAAGCAGCAGATTTAAGGTGCAAAGTAAGGTTTCATGATTTCAAGTTCAGTATACCATGATGCCTCAAATCCACTGCTCTTTTCAATAACATCATGTGGCCTGTCATCTCTTTGGTCAAGGCAGGGCAAGGAGCATTTGTTAAATGCTCCTTATGTGCCAGGCATGGTGCTAAGTGCTGGGGATACAAATGCAGACAAAAAGAAAGAGTCTCTGCCCTCAAGGAGCTTACATTCTAGTGGGGAATACAACATATAAAAAAGAGGGAGTAGGTCCTGGGAGTGGAGAGATGGAAGATGTCGAACTCTGTAAAGTCAGATGAAGAATTGGGTGGGTTCCTTTGCAAAATGGTGGCTCTGGAAGAAACTCAACAATAGAAGAAGGGGGAGTCATAGCAGAGGAATGTACCAGGGTATGAAAGTTCCAGGTTCTGATGGAAGTCCCAGGGTGAGATTGTCAGCTGAGACATCGTGGTGGCAAAGTCTGGAAAGTCAGAAGCAAAGCTGGGTTGGGGAGGGGGGTGGAATTCAGTTCTAACTACACAATGGTCAACTGATAAGGAGTCAGCCTCCTTCCATTTAGATGAATTAGACACCTTTCTTAATATCTCCCTGGTTTCTGGGCTTTGATATCTCCCTTCACTATTCAAGGGAGTTGAAAACTTCTGCCCCTTGAACATTCTAGAATGTCACTTTAGCTCTGGAATTCACACATCAGAAATACCCTCTGCCCCTGAGTCTCCCCTAGAGAGTAAAGAGCTCATTTCAGAACCTCCATTTAAGGAGAGCCCCCAGGCCAGCCATGCCTCCATTTCCCACCAAGCTGTTCTCTGTACTTCTTCATCATGTCCCCAGGCCAGGTACCATCTGTACATTCCCTCCTTTTTTCAACTTTATGTATTATATTCCCCATTAGAATGTGAATTTCTTGAGGGCAAGACCCTCTTTCTTTTTTGCTTGTAAATCCTTAATAAATACTTGTTGACTATTATTGAGTGTTGAGCTTGCTGATGAGGACTTATTGCTAGGCATGTGAGAAGATAGATCCCAATCAGCTTCCTCAGAGCTGTGAAGGGGGAAATTTAATTTAGATAGAGCAGATTCCCCCTCCTGTGCTGTCTGAGCCTTCATATATCAGACAAACCAATAAATCAGGATCCTCTGGAGTTCCTCAAACATGTCAATAATAATTGGGTGCTACCTTGGGCTTTCTGTAGCTTGTGTGAGGATGGAAGTGAGACCTTTGCTTTACCTCCAATTTCACCAATGCTTATCTAGGCAATGATAAGAGAAAGAAATTGGCCTTCAACTTAACCCTCCTCCCCCCTCTCCTTTGGGGATGGGAAGATTGGTGGGCTGGTTTTGTTTCCCTTTGCACCCTATCACTGTAACTTGTTACTTGCTTCACTATTGGCTGTCTAGCAGTACTAGGGGGAGAGTGAAGAGTGAGGTAGAAAACGCACAGGGAGTTGACCCCACAAGCCTACCTTCTACACCCAGTAAATGGCTATGTCAGGACTTCACTTCTGCACTTCAATATTCTTAATCTGACAAATAAGCTGGCTGAATCAGATAACTTCTGAGGTCTTCTCCAGGTTTAAATTTTGTTTGAATGAATTAATGGAAAAGTATGGATAATTCTCTTACTATTTGTCAGGCACTGTGTTAAGCAATGGGTATCCCATTACAAAAAAAATAAGTCTGCCCTGCCCTCATGGAATTTACATTCTAATAGAAGAAGACAACACATAAAGAGAAGATAGAAATGTGGTGGGGAGGTTATTATGGTTTGGAAATGGATGAGGAGTGACATGGTTCCAGGCAGTGGTGCACTATTAAACATTTAACACCTCTCTGTAGAGAAAAAAAAACCTCACACGACACACTTTTAAATTTAATCTGCATTATTATCATTTTCTCATTACTTTATTAAGTCTTGACAATAAAAATAATAAATCCAGCCATGATTTTTAGTGTTTGCCAATTTCCAAGATATAAATGCACACCCTGAAATTTTAATAATAAGCTTTCCACATCCCTAGGCCCAAGCAAGTTAGCCTAAAACTCATTATTAGAGTCCAATGTGGACTTCTAGAGTCAGGATCCAATGTTCTGGAGGTTGAGGCATGAGGAGATTGAGGACAATAGTCATGAAGGGAATGGGAAAGATATGCATGGCAGCACAAGATGAAGACGTCTAAAGTACAGCATGGTGGGTCTGGTTCTAGGCTAGATATGGAAAACTCTCACTAAAGCTGAAGTGCTGAGTAAGATGTAGATACTGGAGCAAGAAAGTATGAGTGTCTAGTCTATCACTTATCAAGCCACTGGGAAGATACAGTCAAGGTTTTAATTTACTCTGTATCCTCTGGACCTGACGTACTTATCTCATAGACTTACTGACCAAATTCATCATATCCTATCTACATGAAACCAATTTATGTAGAATCAAAGAATGTTAGCACTGGAAAGGACCTTGGAGAACACCTATTCATAGCCCCCTCATTTTGTAGATAAAGAAACTGAAGCCCAGAGACCAGTAGCAACTTGCTCATAGTTGCACAGATGGTAAATGATGGAGGCAAGATGCAACATGTCTTTGAATTTCAATCATTTTAAGTCTAGGGCTCTTTCCCCCAGATCACAGTGTCTTGACAGCTAGTCACACCAATTTGGTTCCCCAAAAGGATTACAGAATCAATGTATTTAGAGCTCAAGAGGAGCTTAGAGAATAGGTCATCTAATGTCTTCATTCTACAGATAAGGAAAGTGATGTGCAACGATGAGGTGGAAAAAGAGCAGAATTTGGCATCAAAGGACCTGAGTTAAAATACCAGCTGTGCCACCTGTATGACCTTGAAGAAGGCCAGTAACCTCTCAGGGTCACTGTTTCCTCATCTAAAAAAATGAACAGTTTGGACTAAAGAGATTGAGAGAGTATTTAGTATGAGCCAACCACTGTGTTAAGAGCCGGGTATATAAATGCAAGCAATCAAGACAGCACCTACCCTCAAGGAGCCGACATTCTAATGGAGGAAGATGATACATAAACGGGAGTTGTAAAGGTAGAAGAGGAAGAAGGATATTTTCTGGGAGGTAATGAGGATAGGTAGATGGCAGATAAGTAGAAGGAGGGAGGAGTCCAGAAAAAGAGGTCAGGCATAATGAGGTAAAGGAAAAAAAATATTTTAGTTCTCTTCTAACCCTAAATCTATGATCCTACGATAAAAGACTTGCCCAGAGAATAGATGACAGAGTTGAGATTCAAACCTATCTCTTGACTTCACAGTCACTGCTTCTTTCCCCACACCATCATGCAAGGCTTAAAAGGAGAAGGTTAAATCTGGACCAATTCCTAAGTCTCTTGCAAGCAATGCTTCCCAAAAATGTGTCTTTCACTAAAAGAGTGAAAGCTCCCTGAAAGCTCCCTATGTTAATGATGGGCTTAGCTTTTCTCTACGGAGATATTGACTCTATTTGCTGGTTTGGATACAATATTATAGGGAGTAGAGGAGAGTAAATACTCCAGAAGTCAACCCCACCTACCCTGTTCCTTCAAACTCTATTGGGGTAGGGAGTGGTTAGCACCTGAACTCTCCCAGTTTGGCTATCTATACCAGCTGAATTATCTGGATAATTACCTGACCCCCCCCCATAGCACATGACTATACAGATATAACCAAGATAAAGTTGGGCATTAGGAGTAAGATGACTTTTTCCAAATGGCCAGTAGTCAACAAGCATTTATCAAGCACCTACTATGTGCCAGGCATTGTATTAAGTGTCAAGCATAGCAAAGAAAGGCCAAAAAAATGGTCCCTGCCCTCAGAGAGTTCAGGCAGGTAGAATAATTCTATGGCTCAACTCAAGAGTTTTATCTCCCAGGTACCCTGACAACATTTTCGTAGCACTCAAATCCCTTTACATCCCTTTCCTCAAGACATCCTTCCCCCCACCCCATCCCATCCCATTTCCTTTCAGCTCCTTTTTTGTTGTCTTTCCCATTAGACTGTAAGCTATACATACATATATATATATATATATATATATATATATATATATATATATATTTGTACCCTGAGCACTTAGCACGGTGCCTGGCATATTAGTAAGTGCTTCATAAATGTTCATTGACTATTGACAACAAGCAAACCCAGGTAAAGAGTACCCACAGATTCTCCTAGAATAACCTAATAAAATTCTGACCTCCAACGCTATGGGAGAACTGCAGAAAAGGTGCCTTGCTCCTTCTGCACAATAACCAAGCTAAAGTTTCTCATTTTCTTGCTTTTCCTTGTTCCTGTTCCCCTTTGCCATTTCCCAGTCTACACCATAGCTGGGAAGGGAGGGACACCCAATATTCTTTTTAATATAAAAGTCAAAAGCTTTAGGAGGAAAAGAAGTGACATTTGTTAAGAACTATACAGTGAGTCATTTAGAAATGCTTGCATTAAGTTATCAAGGATCTATTAGGATGAGCACATTTATTTCTCCCTCTTGCCAACGTGGGTCCAAGATACCTCGGCCCTATCTATAAAGCAAATGTCAGGGAAGTTGTAGCTGCAGCCTTCTCAGGTAGCCTTTAATAAGAATGGTGAGCTGCTAATGCCCTGAATTAGTTATTGGCCTCTCCTGCATTTTCTCAGAAACTCTTCTTTTTTATCAGCATGTTAAACGTATTGAGACATTTTGGGGGCAAAAGAAAAACACAGTGAGGGTGAATAGATTCCCTTAGAGATGATCAGAATGCATTCTCAGCTGTTGCCAGACCTGGCCCTAAGTCCAAACTGCAGTGATATTCTTGCACTTTCCGAGACCGTAGCTTCCCTTTAAGTGTTCAACTGAATTTTCCCTTTGTCCTTAATTGGTAAGATTTAAGAAGAGGAAGTCTGCAGAAGCAAGAAAGCTAATCTTCTCTGTTGGAATGCACTTGTCTATGGGTAGTGTTTATGTCAGCAGCATGCAGGGACACAGAGAACATATACCCTGGTTCAGCTAAGAAAGGCAGATAACAATGTACCTGAAGGGAATCCCACTCCAAAAGGGGAATTGATTAACCACACAGTATTTAAAAAAGACTCCAGCAGTATAAGGCAGCTGGTGATTTGGAAACTGGCCCACTGCCATTCTGCAGTGGCAGATTGCAGAGCAGAACACTTGGAGTATGAACAAGATTTGGGAACCCCCTTCCACAGAGATGGACAGCACAACCAGATTATCAAGAATTCCTGGGTTCATTCCCTTATATGTGAATGTTCTATCATACTCTGAGTGGTTCAGCAGGCTCAAACAGATACCCTGAGGATGACTCATATTTCTTTTCCCTGGAGAAGGAGTAGCCTCTGGGAGTGCACTTTGTTGTGTCTGTCCAGGGTTGCAAAATTGTAAGGGTGGATACGATGCAATCACCAAGGGGAAAGGCTAGTGGCAAAATGAGTTATCCCCAAGCTAAGCTGCAATGGTGTGTGCCTGACATCTCACTGTAGTCTCCCCCACATCCCCAAGGGTAATGACCTCAAAGAGGCCTATCACAATTTATAGATCTCATGCACAATCAACTTTCCATTATCTACAAAAATGAAGAAACCTGAAAGATGAACACAGAAACATCCCCTACTAGAAGATAATCTAAAAGCAGTGACATTTGATTGAGAAATATAAATCTGCTGGAAAACAAAAAACAAAAAACAAAAAATAATCATAATTCCAAATTATTGTTTGCTTAAATGAAAATGAAAATGAAAATAGTTTTGGATTCCCTGAGCACATACCATCAAATGATAGGGGAAATGACTCAGAGGCATACTGAGTAAAGTGTGATAGAATGGGAGGCAATGGGTTGGGAGTCAGAAGAGCTGGGTTCAGATCTCAGTTTTTCTCTTTACTACCTGTATGACCTTGGGCAAGTTGCCTAGCTTCTCTGGGCCCCAGTTCATTCATCACTTAAATGAAGGGGTTGAACTACAAGATCCCCAAGGACTTCCAGCCTAGAAGTGATTAAGGGAAGACTGCCCAAGATTCCATGAAGTTACAAGCAATCTATTCTAAACACTCCAGAGATAATTTCAAAAAGGGGATTAGTCCTCAACCTCAGCATGGCTAGCTGAGCTTGGAGCCAGAGGGAAGTTGCATGTGCTCCTGTGTGTCACTCATACAGCCCCCTGTTCCATTCTCAAACCGAGCTTCATGGCCTTGTTTGTCCAGGATCTGGGCTGGTAGAGCTCAGGCTTCCTTGGATCCTTGCCTCCAGCTCTCATACACAGCTTCACTTCCATTTGCCATTGCATGATTGGCTCTCCCAACCCAAGATCTTCATCTGTAGACTTTTTTCATCTGGTTTCCCTGGATCATGACAGCTTCCTCTAACTTGCCTGACTTATTCTTCCTATGAGGACAGCCAAACCAGAAAACTAGAGTGGAGATTTTTTAGATATTGGTAGGTAACTAGGAAAATGACCTTGAAGGAGTTATACAGGTCATTTTCAAGTTCCCAAGAAAGCCCAGATTTAACCCTAGCCCAGACAAATAAGTATTTATTCCATTGTAAAGACCTGCGAAGAAATTTACTCAGCCTTACTGAGAGGCAGGGGCAGCAACGTGGCTCAGTGGATAGAGTGCTTGGCCTAAAGTCAGGAAGACCTAAGTTCAAATCCAGCCTCAGATCCTTACTTACTAGCTATGTGACCCTGGTCAAGTCGCTTAACCCTACTTGTCTGTTTCCTCATCTACGAGATGAGCTATAGAAGGAAATGGCAAACCACTCCAGTATCTCTGCCACAAAAACTCCAAATGGCATCATGAAGAGTCAGACATGACCAAAAAACCAACTGAACAACAACTGAGAGACAGCCATGGTATTGTGGATGTAGGGCTAGTTTGAAGTCACAAAGACCTAGGTTCAAGTCCTGCCTTGGATAATAATAATGACTTGCATTTATATAAAACCCTTTAAAGTTTACAAAGCACTTTATAAATATTATCTCAGTTGGTCCTCACAACAGCCTGAGGGGAGAGGAGTAAGTACTATTATTATCTCCATTTTACAAAGGAGGAAAGTGAGACTGATAGAGAGAGAGAGAGAGAGAGATTAATTGACTTGCCCAGAGTCATTCAACTAGTAAGTGTCTGAGGCTATATTTGAATTCTTTCTCACTCCAAGTCCACCACTCTATCCATTGGAGCTACACACGTAGTCTCTAGCTGTCTTTGACTTATCCTGACCTTGGACAAATGACTCAACATCTCTATGTTCTGGGTCTAGGTAATTTTCTATAGCTGCAAAGAAAGTGCTAACCTGCATATTAATAGAGGTAGAGGTAGAAGAAGTTGTTAACTAAGACCTATGAAATCACCAATCCAGTCTCCAACTCTAGCCCTACTCAGTCACTATTTCAGAGGTTAATAGAAAGGTCCTCCTCATGCCACAGAAAAGAGCATTGAATCAAGACACAAAGGACTTGGGCTCAAATCCCTGCCCTGCTATTTACAACCTTTTTGACTTTAAACAAATGATGCCACCTCCCTAGTGCAGACTTTCCTCAGCTATAAAATGAGGGCGTTGGATGAGTTGACCTCTAAAGTTCCTTCCAACTGTAAATCCTAGGTGCCTAATGATCCTATGTACTTCCACTTCCATCCTTCTGCCCCTTGTCTAGACTGGTTCTGCTGATCACATCCAGTTGATGGCCCAATAACTACCAAGCAGAAATTTAGCATATCCTAATGGCTTTGGAATCCTTTGAAGGGAATATATTTATGTATAATGGAATCCACTTGCAGAGAACTCTTATCAGATCAATTACAGTAAATGTTCCAAACAGTTGAAATTGATTGTAATGTGTGAGCTGTAGTTCTGATTAATAGAGACTCCATTTAGAAGGGAGCTTTTCTGAGTAAGGGAAGAAAAAAAAGTATTTGCTGTAGGCAGCTGCCAGCATCCTGAAGGATCCCATGTGACAAACACGCCAATTGTGGCTGCAAAATGGTCTTTGTCTGCAACTCCCTGTGCCTGCTACCTGTAACATGCAGAGCAATTCTCTCCTTCAGTGAATCTAGTGCCTACATGCTTTAGAGACAAAGCATGGATGTCTTTGGGAAGTTGGAGGAAATCATCCGAGATGTTCTTACTCCAGCATGAACTGATGAAGTAATCTCCCCCTCTGATCTATTCTCAAAGCACTCTAGACTCCTCTTATACCCTCCCTTTTCACCTTTGCCTCTTAGAATACTGAGCTGCCTTCAAGGATTTAACTCAGGTTTGTCCCCTGGGCAAAGCTTTTCCCAATTCCCCTAATTATCAGTGACCCCACCATCCTCAAATTAAATTGCATTTATGTATCTGTTTAAATTTTATATTCCCCATAGACTACCTTCCTGAGGGTGGGGACATCTTGTCTTCATTCACCCAAGCATCCAACACACACACACATGTATATTCTTTTTCTGTATATTTTTCTTTTGTGTTTTTTTTGGTCAGATCTGTAATTTCACTGGCATAGGGTTCTCTAAAGGAGGAACTCCTACCAATACAGATTGGCTCCTTCTTTGTAGCTCATAGTCTCAAGGCAAAGGGAGGTTATATGACTTGCCCAAGGGAATATAGCCAGTGTTTGCCAGAGACACAACTTGCCAGGTCTTCTTAACTTAGAGACCGACTCTCTATCATCTACACTATGAGGGCCCGATAGCTTTTCACTTTGTTTTTGTATCCTCAAGTCTAAAACAGTGCATTGCAAATAATAGGTGCTTAATAAATGCTTCTTGCATTTAATAAGTGTGTTGAATCTATATTTACCTTACCTTTCCCCACTGACCTGGAATACTATCCTTCCTCATCTCTGCCTCCTAGATTGCCTGGCTTCCTTCAGGTCTTAGCTAAAGGCCTACCTTTTGCATGAAGCCTTTCCTGATGCCCCTTAATCTTAGTGTCTTCCCTCTGAGACTACTCCCGGTTTATCCTGTATATATCTTATTTGCATATAGTTGCTTTCCCATTGTCTCCCCCCATTAAATTGTGAGCTCCTGAGGGCAGAGACTGTATTTTGCCTTCCTTTATATGCCTAGTACTTAGCACAGTGCCTAGAACTTAGTAAGCACTTAATAAATGCTAATTAATTTGCTGACTGTACTGGTCCATTGTTGCAGTCAGGAACTATTGCCTTCTTATTCTTCTTTGCATGTCCCCTTAATACCTAGCACAATGCACTGCATGTAGTAGGGACTCATTATTTAAATGAATGAAGGAACATATGATTCCCTGGTCAAATGGGCTGCAAGTATCATCTTAGTATTCCTACGTGTGAGACTGTTTCATGTATCTTAATAATGCACAGTATGAGTGACTCACCACCACTCCTTGGGACCTAGCCTTGACTTCTCTTAACTTTGAAGTTTCAAATAGCAATGCCCCAGTGGTCTTTTACTTCCTTCCCTTAAGTTCTGGATCATTCATCTTCACATCTCTCCTTTGCACTCACATATGTATTCATTTGCCTGGAAGCTTTGGAAAATGTTAATGTGAAATTGAGTTTGAATTCTACAGGCCAAACTCCAACTTCAAGTATTAATCATGTGCAGATATATGAGGGGAGCCTTGGCCATTATAGACAGAAGGTATAAATATTGCCACTGAGCACATCAAGTCAAGCTCATTGAAAAGTACCCCTATTTAAAAACATCTCTCTCCGCAGCTGCCTGTTTATTTTCCTCAGGTGTACATCTTGTTTCTGATCAGACAGATTCAGTAATCCGATCAACTTCTCGATTGAACAAGAAATAAAATGAGACACAGTCATGTGTTCCAGGCAATTCACATTGTGTTTCACTGGTAGTTTTCTGATGGAGACTTATTTCTTTGAATTACATTTTTTCTTGTTGTTTTTGACACTGACTCATAGTAGCTTTCTCCTTCTCCCCCCTGTTCTCCTCTTCTTTCTCCTTGTCTTTCTGAAACCCTTTTCTGAAACCCTTTCTTCCATGTTGGAAATATGAATAAAGAATAGGACTTAAGGGACAACATGAAAAAAATGGCCCAAGAAAATAAGCCTCCTCTCTCTCTGCTGCAATCACCAGCCCAAGGTATTACAGCTCCCTGCCTAGCTCTGTATGAGTCGCCTTACCAAGAGAATAATCTCCTTACCAGACCTAGTTCATCCACATGAAGGAGAATGTTGAAAGATGATCAACAGTTATGCCTCCATCCTCTGTTGTGTAGACCCTCCTGGACTAGATCCCAAGACACTGTTTCCATTCTTCCTATCTAAACACTCTTCCCTACCTGTTTTCTTATCCTTGGATAAAGGCCTGTATGGTGATCACTGTCTGTATCCTGGAGTTATGCCTCTTCCCCTACTTTCCTGTCCAGTATGAAGCTCCTGATGCTGGGTCTGGTCCATCTACTCAGACTCCTATTCCCTCCTTGTATATCCCCTCCAGTTTGGCCTGGATCTCAGCATCACTCTCTGGACTCATGACATATGCATAATCCTCTTTATACTAACAAGATCCTGGTTGTGATGTCTTGCTTGTATGCGTAATAACCATCATGCAAGCATCCTCCTCTGAGTTCTTTCTGGTGATTCCTATACTACTGGAGCAGCTAGATGGCTCCATAGTGCATAGAGTGCCTTGCCGGGAGTCAGGAAGACTCATCTCCCTGAGTTCAAATCTGGCCTCAGACACCTACTATATGTGACCCTGGCTAAGTCACTTAACCTTGTTTGCTTCAGGTTCTTCATCTGTAAAATGAGCCAAAGAAGGACAGGGCAAACCATTCCAGTATCTTTGCAAAAAAATTAAAAAAAAAATTAAAAATGGAGTCAGGAAGAGTTGGACACAAGTAAACAACTAGAAACTACAACCACCGATGAAGCAGCCCTGATATTAGCTTGTGCTTCTGCTGCCGAGCAGACCCTGACACACAGTTGTCTAGTCCCGCGGCCTCCAAACTTTTATCATCATCACTAGCATTTATATAGCACTTTAAGGTTTGCAAAATGCCTTACAAATATTGACCCATTTGATCCTCACAACAACTCTGGGAGGCAGGTGTTATCATTATCCTCATTTTATAGATGAGGAAGCTGAGTCTTAGAAAGATTAAATAATTTTTTGCCCATGGTCACACAGCTGGTAAGTGTCTGAGGATGGATTTGAACTCGGGTCTTCTTGACTCCAACACAGCTATCTATCTATCTTTCATATTCTGTCAAGCACTCTATCCACTGTACCACCTAGCTGCCCCATCAGTACAAATTTTTAAGTATGTAATATATATATACATGTATGTATATGTACATACACAAATACATATACATTTATAAATTATATACGTGTATATACTGTTGTGTTAATATATTGCATTATAAGCATAAATGAAACAGAAATTTTAAAGGATGAAATAAAGATTAAATACTATTTTAAAAGTATTTATTTTATTCATTAATGGTATAAAAATTCTTTTGCTCTCACTAATCTATTATTATTAATAGCATTAATAATAGCAATAGGTAGCATTTATATAGTGTTTTAAAGTTTGTGAAGCACTTTATAAATGTTAATTCATTTGATCAGCACAACAATCCTTGGAAGTAGGTGCTATTATTATCCCCATTTTACAGATGAAGAAACTAAGTTTGAGAGAGATTAAGTGACTTGTGCAGGGTCACATAGCTAAGAAATGTCTGAGGCACAATTTGAACTCAGGTTTTCCTAAATCCAAGTCCAACATTTGACCTACTGTGCCACCTACCTGTGTTATTAGTTAATAATGTTATTAGTAATATTTTAATTGAGAGTGTTGTGATTGAATGTGCTTTTTTTAAAAAAAAATCATGATTTAACATTTTGTGATACAGCATTAAAAGATTATAGTTCTAAGTTAAATTTATTTCACTACTTGATTTTAACAGCTGTCACAGCAGGAAAAAAAATTCTCACAAACGTGCATACATCTAAATGAAAGAAAGGCATCATTGGCTGGGTATGCTCAATCATTTTTCAATCCTACCCACTAATTATGCAAAGGTTTGAGTTAAAATTTGGCCAGTAAATTTCCATCTTTCCCTCATGCCAGTCAGGTGTTCTTGCAAACTAATTAGGTGTTGCATTTTTACATTTTAACAAATAGGTTCAAAACATACTGAAATTCTTCATTTGCACAAATTTTAAAGAGGTTAAAAAATCCCGTTTTTACATTTTTTAAGTGTTCAGAGATGAGAGTTTTTGAAGGTGTCAGTTTTCAGCCACAAAAGAATCAGCTTTAAATGTCTTTCTGTTCATGATGGTTTCATACTATCTCAAGACAGAATATACATTTAGGTTAGGTGCTTCATTAATGATAGTGAATGTAAATCCATACTTCAAAAAAATCTTTATAAATCTGAATGGGAGTGGGGGATGACCTTGTCAGATCTGATTAGATTATTCTTGTTTTTGCCTGTAATGTGGCTGCAAAGAGCTTATACTAGGAGCAGTAGAAGTACCAGCTCTTTCATTTTCTTGTTGCTTACTTGTGTTTTCATCATGAGCATTATTATCAATTAGCATTTTGTTTGCATAAATAGTTTTAAACCACTTTTTCATCTTGTGAAGGTTAATTTGGTTTAAATTATTATATAATCCATAAATCCACTTAAATTAGTACACATAAATAGCAATCCTCCTTGACACAGTTTAACTCAACACATGACTGTCACTGTCAGCTCCTCTATGTCAGGGTATGCCCACTCTTCTTTCAGTATATCTCATGTTCCATGTGACCATACGACACTCATATTGCTTGAGGGCATCAGTGTGAGACTCTATATTAAATGTTAGTAAAGCTCAATTTCTTTCTTATTTTTAGATAAAAATAAGTGTTTTTATATTTTCTTCTAGCTGCACCCCCCTGCCGTGGGCTGCCTTGTGCACCCCACTTTGGAATGCACCAGCCTAATCACTCCCAGGATAACAGAACCCTGACCTTAGCATCCAGGGCACTTTGAGGACATTGACCAATCAATCAAGGGCAAGGTCTTTCTGAAGGCTGCCATACACACGGAGCTCTATTTGGAAGTTGGGGGAGCAGAAGGCAGTGGACTGAGACAGATTATTTAATAACTCTGGATTCAATGAGGAAAAGTAGGAAGTACAGGATATCAGTGCTGAAAGGGATTTTTGAGGTTAAATGCCCCTTAATCAGTCAATCACACCTAAATCTGCCTCTCTGAAGCCTCCAGTTATCGCTCTTAGTTTGCATCTCTGGAACTGTGAACCTAATTTGTCTTCCAGGAGACATCTTCAAAAACTTGGGGACAGTTATCATGTCCCCTCCCCCTCCACCTAAGTCTTCTCTTCTCCACAATAAAAATCTCCACTTCTTCCAAACACTTCTCATATGATTTAATTCCCTTCAGTCCCTCTCAATTCAAGTCAAACTGACTTGTTTGCTGCTCCCCATGACCAGCTAGTCAGTGCCATAATGCATAGGACACTGGACCTGGATCAGTAAGACCTGAGTTCAAATCCAGCCTCAGACATCAACTGTGTAATCCTGGGCAAGTCCCTTAATTTTTGTTTGCCTCAGTTTCCTCATCTGTAAATGAGAATACCTATAGCACCTACCTCAAAGGGTTATTGCAAGAATCAAATGAAATATTAGTAAAGTACTTAGCACAGTGCCTGGCACATAGTAGGTACTTAATAAATGCTGTCATCATCATTATCATCATCATCATCATCATCATCATCATCATCATCATCATTATCCATCTCCTGCCTCTGTGCCTTTATACAAGTAACTCCTCCTCTCTTTAAGACTCCACATAGTATTGCTGGAATCATACAAAGCACAGCTCATGTGCCACCTCATAAATAAGGTCTTTCTTGATCTCCCAATTATTAAGGTTCTCTTTCTGTCTCTCTCTCTCTCTGTCTCTCTGCCTCTGTCTCTCTGTCTCTGTCTCTGTCTCTCTCTCTCTCTCTCTGCCTCTCTCTCTCTGTTCTCTGTCTCTCTCTCTCTGCTTTCTCTCCCCTCTCCCCAACTTTGTTGTATATTTGGATGGAATAGCAAGTTGTACATGGTAGATTTGCAGTTTCATGTGTAATCATCTTTTTTATTCTACTATATTATGAATATTCTTATTTTGTTCTGTGAATTGAAAATTTAATAATTTTTTTAAAATAAAATAAAGAGGGGCAGCTAGGTGGCACAGTAGATAGAGCAATGGCCCTAGATTCGGGAGGATCTGAGTTCAAATCTGACATCAGATACATAACACTTATTAGCTGTGTGACCCTGGGCAAGTCACTTAACCCCATTGCCTAGCCAAAAAAAAGAAAAAGAAAAAAGAAAAAAAAAGTAAAATGAGGGGGATAAATTAGATGACCTCTGAGGTCCCTCCCAACTCAAAATCTATGATCCTATGAATGGGAGAAAGGCCTCTTATCAGATGGCGGTCCGTGAGCTGAGTACTAAAGGTTTCAAGAGGCAAAGTATTTTAGGAGTGGAATGCAGCCTGTGCAAAGGCCATGTGGGACCGAAGATGGAATATTATACGCAAAGTACAATAAGGTGGCCAGTTTGGTTGAAATATAGATACCTAAGAGGGAGTAATTTGTAAGCTGTTTTGTAAGAGATGTTGGAGCCAGAATGTGAAGAACTTTAAATGCCAAATAGAGGAGTTTGTATTTTATCCCATAGTGAAGCTTCTTGAACAGGTTAATGACATGGTCAGACTTGTGTTTTAGGAGCAGCAATTTGGCATCCATAAGGAAGATCTATTAGAAAGTGGAGAGAGTAGGGTTGCAGAGACCAATTAGAATATTATTGCAATAATCCAGGTGAAAAGAGACTAAACTAGGATGACTGTGGAATAAGCAAAAATAAGGGGAGGGATGCTCGAGATGTTATGGAAATAGAATTGGCAAGGGTAGATAACTGTGAGATAAGGAAGAAGAAAGAGGTGAGGATGACTTCAAGGTTGAGAACCTGGATAATTAGAAGGATTGTTGCCCTCTCCAGAAGTACAGAAACTAGAAGGAGGAGGAGACAATAAAATGCTGACTCCAAATTCCATCCCCTGACCCCACAAGGGAGCTGATTATCTCCTCCTTTCCCCACTCCCTTTCCCACAGCCTGTCTGCGGTTGCCTTCTGCCTTTTTGTCTCTTAGCTGTCTGCCTCAGGATTCTTTTGTTGGGACTGTAGAAAAACAAGAAACCAACAAAGCTCCCACACAAACTGGGCAAAATACAAACAACTCAGAACTTTCTTTATTTCCCTTAGATTAATCTCAGCTATTACTACTGCAGTTTGTGGTATAGCCCCATCCGGATTCTAACTTCTTCCCACCCCCAACCTGCACTGCTTTTAACTGGAGCTCCCTGGTCCTGTTGTTGTTTTCTTCAAAGAGAACTAGTATGACATCAGAGACATGGAATTTAGAGTGTTGGGTCACTTTCCTGTCCATGGAGGGTAGGGAGAAAACTAAGGGAAAAATATAGTTTGGAGAAAATATTTCTATGTCTCTAACTGTATTTTCTGGAGAACCGATTTCATATTAAAGTGATAAATTACAGTCAGTAAATTGAACAGGTTTCTTAGTTTGAAAGATTCTTATTGGAATTTCCATGAGCACCTAATGGTCTGTCTCTTTTTTAAAAAGTACCCCAGGACATTAGATGTCAGAAAAGAAAGTAAAGTTCTTTTTGGGATCAAACCAAATTTTCACTACAGTAATGAGACACAGGATAGTATGGTAGATAGAGATCTGGCCTCAGAGACAGAAATATAGGTTCAGGTCCTGACTGGTGGGTACCAGCAGTATGACCGGAGGCAAATTGCTTAACCTTTCAGTGCCTTCCCACAACCCGCTAAGATTAGTTGGTCTGCATCTGGTAAAGGAAATTTCCATGCCCTATGTCCCCTACATTGTTAAAAAATTAATGCCCTTATCCCTCCCACGCATTTAAAAAATGTCCTCTGGGAGGAAATTGGACAACCTAGCCATGCTGTCCCATGCCACCATCACACCCTCTACCTGCTGCATCATACTTCTTCATAGAGGAAGTCACCCCATTTGTATTTTCAAAGCAGAGTCCACCCTGAAGATTTTAAGAAATAAGCATCTTTCTCTATGGCACATTTCACAGACTTTCATGGCTTCCCAACCCCTCCCACACTGTAGGCTAGGCAACAAGCATTTATTAAGTTCTTACTACTTGCCAGGCACTGTGCTAAGCACTGGGGATATAAATACCAACAAAAATAATGACTGCCCCTGACCACACCAAGTTTCCATTCTAATGGGACAGATAACACATAAAAGGGAGCTAAAAGCAGGAGGCAGATAAGATTAAAAAAGTCCAAAAGTGAGAAGCAGAACTGGGAGGAGAATAAAGATTGGCCAATCTGGATCCATCTCCAAAATGGATGTTCCAGGGTGAAAAGATCACAGGAGAAAGTGGTTGCTCCAGAGTGAGACCTGATAAGAGAAGAGACTGAATCCCAGTAGGGGAGTCTCACGGGCATGCCTGTCAAAACCCCTCCTGATTTCTGAAGCAGTGAATAGTGGGGTTTGTATAATGGGATACACAAGCTGAACTTTCAAGTTACTTTCAAACCTAGGTTCATATGAGCAACAGTTCAAATCAAGAAAAAGAAGAAAAAATGCAATCTAAAGGAAGTAATCATTAATTAGCAGAGCATGTTTGTTTAGCTGCAACTCTCTGTCTGCTCCTAGAGGACAAGGAGCACACTGTATTTCACCTAGTACAGTGCTTTGAGATGCCATAGATTGGAATTCATTTGTTGGCCAATCCACCCATGAATATGATGGAAACCCACTTACTCAGGCATGTTTAATTCTCTTTAAGTTTCCCTCAGCCCTCTCCCTCAATAATATCTTATAGCAACAAGATCCTCAGGTTAATTGAACCTTATGTTTAAAGAGATTTCTTTTCTTTATCCATTTGAAATATGTAGCCTTCAGAATCCTAGCATTAGTCCCTTACATCTAGAGATGACATGTAAATAGGGAGTGGTGTCAAAATGGCTTTTCTGCATGTACTAATTAATTACTTTCTAAGCACCTCCACCAGAATATCTTCTATTCTTCCTGGCTAAAACTGTGGTTGGTTCTTAGTCAAACCCATAGCTCAGCTATTCCCATACCACAATGGTTTGTGCAATTCTACAGAAGAAGAAGAAGAAGAAGAAGAAGAAGAGTGATAATGATAATAACAGTTGACATTTATGTAACATTTTAAGATTCACAAGGTGCTCACAACAACTCTATGAATCAGTCAATTAGCATTTATTAAGTACCTACTACAAGTCTAGCACTCTGATAAGAACTGAGGTAGGTGTTATTATTATCCCCATTTTCCCCAAATAAGGAGACTTAGGCTCAGAGAGCTTAAATGACTTATCCAGGGCCACACAACTAGAAACTTGAGGAAGAATTCAAATCCATATGTTCCCAAATCCCAGTCTAGAATCTTATTGACTACACCATGCTACCTTCTTTAGGGGACGCTTTAACTTCTCTCATCACTTTATCCCATTTCCAATGAGCTTTGTACTTGTTGGAAACCCATCTCTTGTTACTCCAGGTGAAGAGGTTAGCTTGAATGATGTCTCCCACTGTTGTGGTCTTTATCCTCATTATCCTACATTATCTCTCTCATTAGTACCTTTCCACACAAAGATCCATTGAAGGAAGTGGGGATGATTAGCTTGGAGAAGAGAAGACTTAGAGGGACAGGCTAGTAGTCTTCAAGTATTTTAAAAACCATGTGGAAGAAGCACTTGATTATTCTCCTTGGCTTCAGAAAGCAGAGCTAGGGACAGCTGAGTTAAAAGATGGAGAAAGATTTATGCTCAATTTGTAGAAGTTGCACTGCCCCAGAGTAGAATGACCTGCCTTGGGAATTAATGGGCTCTCTCTCATTGGAGTTCCTCAATGATAAACACTGACAAAGTGGCTACTCAGTACATGGGACCATCTTCCTGCAAAGGCTGGGTGACCACTTGTCAGGGAGATGGTAGAAAAGATTCCTGCATGATTCCATGGAAAAAGCACTAGATCTACAGTCAGGTGACCTGGGTTCAAATTTTGCCACTTGCTACCTTGACCTTGAACAAGTGATTTAACCTTACAGGGCTTCCATTTCTTCATCTGTAAAATAAGAAGGTCATACAGTATAACCTCTAAGGTCCCATCTACAGTTATCCCTTCCAAATCATGAGGGTTAGGGGTGCAGCACCCCTGCAATCTAGAAAATCCACTGAAAAATGTTTGCCCACCCTTTGTACCAGAGAAAAAAAGCTAATTTTTTTTCTTTTTCTTTTATGGGGTGTTTACAGTACCTTATTGTAAAATTTGCGTTAAATATTTGGTCATAGGCTCTGTGTCATCTGCTGGCCTTTTTATGTTGTCTTTGGCTTCTGCAAAACTCTCCCAAAATTCCCATTTAATTTCTTATGCTGACCCATGATATATTGAAACTATGATAGGGCAAATCATGATGTGGAAGGAATAACTATGGTTAGTAAATCTATGACTATGTATACAGGCCTTGAACTGACTCTTTGAACCCATACACATATAACAGGTTAAATTCCCAGAGCTCAGGGCAGCCAAGTGGCACAATGGGTAGAGCACCGGCTCTGGAGTCAGGAGGACCTGAGTACAAATCCGGCCTTAGTCAGACACGACATTTACTAGCTGTGTGACTCTGGCTAGGTCACTTAACCTTGATTGCCTGGCCAAAAAAAAAAAAAGGCAAATTCTTTTGGGGCAGCTAGGTAGCACAGTGGATCGAGCTCTGGCCTTGGAGTCAGGAAGACCTGAGTTCAAATACGTCCTCAGACACTTGACACTTACTAGCTGTGTGACCCTGGGCAAGTCACTTAACCCTGATTGCCTCACCAAAAAGCAATAAATACATAAATTTCCAGAGCTCAGCAAGGCTACTGCTTCTCCTCAGGATTCTACAAGTACCCCCTAAGAGATTGGGGTATTTTACTAATTCTATCACCTCAAGTTTTTATTCCAGCATGTTCTCCTCAATATCATTGATTGACACAGTGATTAGTGCCCACTCTCAATTTAATCAGTTAATATCAATTAGCTTTTACAAAAGGATATTTACTATGAAGATTTAGAAAGAACAGAAGCATATTAAAAGATTTCCCCAACATCAGGGACCTACTTCCCACTCTAAAGCCTCAGTCCTTTGGGAGAGGATTTTGGGCAGTTGCTTTAACTTAAGGCAGTTGTACAAAGCATTTGCCCTACCCTCCTTAGTTCCCTTTCAAATTCAGCATAGATAGCACTCTTTTGCTGTAGGACTTGGCATCTTGGCTAGTGGGTGAAACAGATTGCTCCTCAATGCCACACAGGCACATTGGGCTTAGCTGCCAGCAAACTCTGGTAGGGATCCAATTCCTGGACCTCTGGTGACTCACTTCTGAATTTTCAAAGCTTGCAAGGTTACAGCTATCTCTCATATCCCTTCACCTAAGAACAGAAAATAATAGAAACAAGACATATATATAGATACACACACATACACATATGCACACATGCACAAATACATACCTACATACATACACACATACATACATACACACCTGCTCACACATGCAGCTAGATCATACTCTTGCCCACTGTTGTCCCAGGTAGAGAGAGTAAGCAGCTCATATCATCTCTTTCTTTATGTGGTCCTTGCCTCAAACCCACCAGGAAAGAGAGAGAGCAAACTGCAAATTAGTGTCTTTTTCATGCACCCCAGTTCTAACACACTAGTCAATCTAAAGGTTTCTCTTCATAAGACAGTAAGGTGCAAGAACTAGTCATAGAACACCTGTCCATGGTCTGAAGCAGAGAGTCATGCCTTTTCTTTTCATGTCAAGAACTTCTAAAAAATAAGGTCACCAAACACTCATGCTGGTGATTGCATCAGACAGAGCATGCTCCTGATAAATGAACCCCCTGTTACAACTAGATGGTCTCTGAGTTCTCTTCTGACTATGAGATTTTGTGATACTCCTTGCCTAAGAGGGTCTGGCTCTGGCTCTGCTCTACTCTGCTCTGTAACTATATAACTGGCAGAGTAACTATGTTCAATACAACAAACATTTATTAAATGTCTGCCATGTGCAAGGCATTGCTCTAAGTGCTATGAATAAAAGAAGAAAAAAAACAGTATAGTCTCTGAGCTCAATAAACTTATATTTTACTTTGAAAATAAAACATTCATGCAGATGAATAAATCCAAAGCAATCTAAAAGGGAGTAAGTGCTAACAACAGGCAGTGGGGTAAGAGGAGGTTGGGGAATCAACTAAAAATTGTAGAACCTGACATGAGCCTTGAAGAAAGATAAAAATTTAGAAGCCCATAGATGAGGAAGGAGTGCATTCCAGGTATGAAGGATGGCTTTTGTGAATGCATGAAGGTAGAAAATATAATGACAGATTTGGCAAACAGAATACCTAGAATCTTTTAGCATTCCAGTTTGGCTGAAAAAAATAATTTGTAAAACAGCATTATAAAATATGTTTAGAAAGGCATATTGGAGAGAAATTATGGAGAGTCTTATGTGTCAGGCTCGGGAATTTGAATTTTATCCCATGGATAAGAGGGAGCTATTGAAGATTCTTGACTGGAGAAATGTCATGATGAGACTTGTGCCCACAGAAAATTATTTGGGTAGTTATACATTAGCTAAATGTATGTTTTCACAGAGCCAACCCATTCTATTCCAACTAACGTTTAGAAACATCTACTACGTGCAAGGCAAGAGAAAGCATGGAGCAGTCAATAGAGAGTAGCCTCTGAGTCAGGATGACCTAGATTTAAATCTCTGATGTGTGACCCTGGGCAAGTCGCAATCTCTCAGTGTACCCAAACAACTTTCTAAGGTTATAAAGTGCCAATCAAGTGAACATAGGCATTAATAAAGAGAGTGTCCTCCCTGGAAGTTCCCTATACCAATAAAATAACAGATCTGGTTTTTTAAAAGGTGCTGGAGATGCAACAACAAATTGGAACACAGCCTATGCCTTTAGGAAACTTACATTCTACTGGGGAAACCACTTGATGATGTCAGACAGAGCACTAATATACTGAAACTTGCAATCAGGCTGAGACTGTTATCGCTAAATCAGTTCTCAAATATTTATTGAACCCTTTCTATGAGTAAAGTTTCAGTCTACAGTCTGAGAAAGAAGCAAAAAAGTATCCCCTGCTAAGGGGTCCCTGAGGATCTACAACTTTGCCTGAGGGGGAAATATGCTCACATGAGATAATTAAGAAATAAATCAAAGCAGTTTAGTCATTCTGAAATGAATGGTATAGATAATAAGCTCTATTGGAAGCCATACTGGAGTGGTCAAGGAAGGCTTTTGGGAAAATGTAGGGCTGAAAGTGGGCTCAGAAAGATGGTTAGGTTTCATTGTGTATGCTAATGCACCCTTTCTTTCCTTCTTCTTTTCACTCTTTTCTTCCTTTTTCTTCTCTATCTTTCCCTCTTTCCTCATCCATCTCTCTCATTATCTTGGTCTTGCCTTCCAGATTCCCTGTCTCTGTCATCTTTTCCCTTAAAAAAATGCTTCCTCCTTTCTGTGATACTTGAGCACATGAGCACACACACACTCCTCCAAACAACATTTTACTGAGCTTTTTTCTATTAACCAGGAAGCACTCTTTGCTATTAACCCAAGTTTCCAGGAGTTGGTTTTTTTTTCTGCCACTAACCCATGGGGTTATGGATCTACATTTTTCTCCCTCCTCTAATCACCCAGCCTTAAGGTAAGATTGCAGATCATAGCTAAGACTGCAGAATAGAGAAGTACTCAGCAGAGCATTTGTAACATTCCCCACCAAACAAATTTAAAATAACATCTTTGAATTTTGGAATGGCAGAGCCAACAAAAGGAGAAAGTGAGACATCCTTCCAACCTAACACAACATAGAAGGTCAGAAAGAGAGATCTGTGGCATGGGAGAGGAGGCTGCTCTGGAGCCCACATGGATAAAACACCAGTGGTGGGACTAGATGGTGGAGACAGAAGCAGTTCTAGCTTCTGAAGTTCTCAACTCAGAGATTGTAAGGGGACCTGACTACTTATCAGAAAGAGATTATAGCAGACCCCTATACTAGCACTGGATGCAGAACCAGATGCTGTTTGACAATTCCATTGCCTATACCCACTATTGGGTCATAGCTCAAGGGTAGAGAGAAGAACTTTCAGTAAAGAGAGAATGGAAGTCTTAAGGGGCAATATCAATTGCAATCCCAAAGGATCAATGAGCCTTTCTTGGGTAAGGATTAGAGTGCAGACCAGGAGACCAATGACCATACCTCTGCCCAGATCACACTACCTTGGAAGCACCAAAAACTTCCAAACCACCAGAACTAGCTCTGAAAACAGCAGTGTGAAAAAGCCAGATGCTAGAGACACTACCCCATAACAGCAACAGAGTCCAACACTAACATAATATTCCTAATCAAGAAATAGGATGGGAAAATGAACAAACATCAACAACAAAAAGAACATGACTATAAAAAGCTAATATGGTAACAGGGAAGATCACGAAACAGACTCAGAAGATACTGAAGTCAAAACAGCTACAAGCAAAACCTCCAAAAAATGTGAATTGAACAAAAATACAACAAGAATTCTTGAAAGAGTTAAAAAATTATTTCTGAAATCAGAGTGGTAGAGAAAAATTAGTTAAATAAATGAAAGCAAAGAAAAAAATTATGAAAAGGTGATTAACAGCTTGGTAAAAGAGGCACCAACAACACTGAGAAAATAACACCTTAAAAAGCAGAATTAGAAAAATGGAAAGAGAGATACAAAAATTCACTCATGGAAAAATCCTTATGAAGCAGAACTCCTTATGAAGTAGTCAAATGGAAAAAGAGGTACACTAGCACTGAAGAAAATAATTCCTTAAAAAATAGAATTGAGCAAGGAGAAGCTAATACTGTCAAATAACAAGAAACAATCAAAGTCAAAAGAATGAAAAGATAGAAGAAAATGTGAAATTTCTCATCGGAAAAAAAAACTGACCTGGAAAATAGATCAAGGAAGCTAATTTTAAAATAACTAGGTTACCTAAAATCCATGATCAAAGAAAAAGCTTAGGCATCATATTTCAAGAAATTGTCAAGGAAAACTGCCCCAATATTCTCAAACCAGAGGGTAAAATGGAAATCGAAAGAATCCATCGATTACCACCTGAAATTCCAGAGCTCCCAGGCCAAAGAGAAAATACTTCAAGCAACCAGAAAGAAATCACTCAAATACTGTGGAATCACAGTCCAGATCCCAGGTTTAGCTGCTACCCTATAAAAGGAGTACAGGGCTTGGAATATTTGGATATTACAGGAGGCAAAAGAGTTGGGATTACAACCAAGAATAACCTACCCCAGCCAAATGAAGTATAATCCTTTAAGGGAATAAATGAATATTTAATGAAATAGAGGACTTTCAACCATTCCTGATGAAAAGGCTACAGCTGAATAGAAAATTTGACTTTGAAATACAAGACTCAAGAGAAGCATAGAAAGGTAAACAAGAAAGAGAAATCATAAGGTACTCAATAAGTTTAAGCTGTGTACCTTTCTGTATGGAAAAATGATACATGTATCTTCTAAGAACTTTATCATTATTAGGACACTTAGAGGGATTATACATAAAAAGTGGGGTGTGGGAGTGAGTGTATTATGTTGGAACAATGTAAAAAATGGATAGGAGAGAGACACATACACAGTTAAAATAAGGGATTAGGGCAGAATCTGCATCAGATGAAATAAAATGAAAACAAAATGAAATAAAAAAGGCTTTGTCCTTAGACAAAGCAAAAGCAAAAATAGACCTAACTAAGAGAGATAAGCAGGGAAATTACATATTACTAAAAAGGAACTATATACAATGAAACAATATCAGTATAAACATATGTGCATCAAATGGCACAGCATTCAAATTCTTAAAGGTAAAGTTAATGAATTACAGGAAGAAATAGGCAATAAAACAATATTAATCCTAAAGAATGAATGGGTCAAAGAACAAATCATAGAAACAATAATTTCACTAAAGAGAATGACAACAATAAGACAACATTCCAAATTTTGGGGGATGCAGCCAAAGTAGTACTTGAGAAATTTTATATCTCTAAATAAGTACATCAATAAATGAGGGAAAGAACAGATCAATGAATTGGGCATGCAACCAAAAAAACTAAGGGAACAAATTAAAAATTCCCAATTAAACACCAGAATGGAAATCCTAAAAATCAAAGGAGAGGTTAATAAAATTGAAAGTAAAAAGACCATTGAACTAATAAATAAATCTAGGGCCTAATTTTATGTAAAATTAAAAAAATAGATAAATCACTGGTTGATTTGATTTTTAAAAAAGAAGAAAACCAAAAAAGAAAAAGAAGAAAAGAAGAAAAGCAAATTGCCAGTATGAAAAATGAAAAGAGTGAATGCACCACCAGTAATGATAAAATTAAAGCAATTATTATGAATTATTTTGCCCAATTATGTGCCAGTAAAGCTGACAGTCTAAGTAAAATGGATAAATATTTACAGAAATACAAATTGCTCAAATTAACAAAACAGGAAATAAAATACTTAAATAATTCTATCATAGAAAAAAAGAAACTGAGTAAGCTATCAATGAGCTGCCTAAGAAAAAATTCTTAGGACCAGATGGATTTACAAGTGAATTCTATGAAACATTTAAAGAACAATTAATCCTAATACTACATAAACTACTTGAAAAAATAGGTAAAGAGGGAGTCTTACCAAATTTCTATTGTGACACAAATATAGTTTTGATGCCTAAACCAGGGAGAGTAAAAACAGAGAAAGAAAACCATAGACTAATTTCTTTAATGAATATCAATACAAAATTGTAAAATAAAGTACTATCAAGGTGATTACAGCAATGTATCACAAAGATCATATACTTTCACCAGGTGAGATTTATGCCAGGAATTAAGGGATGGTTCAATATTAGGAAAACCATCAATGTAATTGACCATATCAATAACAAAAACAACAAAATCCATGTGACTATACCCATAGATGCATAAAATAGCCTCTGACACAATATAACATTTATTCCTATTAAAAAAAAAAACACTAGGAAGCATAGGAATCAATGGAACCCTTCTGAAAATGATAAGTAGTATCTATCTATAACCAAGAACAAGCATTATCTATGAGGGGAATAAATTTGAAACCTTTCCAATAAGATCAGGAGCAAAACAAGAATGTCCATTATCGCCACTATTATTCAATATTGTACTAGAAATACTAGCTATAGCAGGAAGACAAGAAAAAGAAACTGAAGGAATAAAAATAGGCAATGAGGAAACAAAACTATCACTCTTTGCATGTGATATGATGGCATACTTAGAGAACTCTAAAGAAGCAATTTAAAAACTAGTTGAAACAATTAACAACTTCAGGAAAGTTATAGGTTATAAAATAAATCCACATAACTCATGAACATTTCTATATACTACCAACAAAACCCAGCAGGAAGAATAGAAAGAAAAATTCCATTTAAAATAACAGCAGAAAATATAAAACACTTGGGAGTCTACCTGTCAAGACAAATTCAGTGACATTATGAACACAATTACAAAACACTTTTTCACAGAAATAAAGACAGATCTAAACAATTGGAGAAATATTAATTGATCATGGGAAGGTTTCACTAGTTTGATAAAAATGACAATTCTACCCAAGTTAATTTACTTATTCAGTGTCATATTAATCAAACTACCAAAGAGTTATTTTATAGTGCTAGAAAAAAATAGTAAAATAGTAAAAATTCATCTGCAAGAACAAAAAGTAAAAAATATCAAGGGAATCAATAGGAAAAATGCAAAGGAAAGCAGCCTAGCAGTTCCAGATTTTAAACTATATTACAAAGCAGTAAGCATCAAAATAATCAGGTACTGGCTAAGAAAAGAGTGGCGGATGAGTAGAATCAATTAAATATACATTACACTGTACTAAATGACCATAGTAATCGAGTATTTGATGAACCAAAAATCCAGTCTTTAGGGGTAAGAATTTAACATTTGACACAAATTTCTGGGATCATTGCAAAGCAAATTGGCAGAAACTAGGCAAAGATCAACGTCTCACACCACATACCAAGATAAAGTCAAAATGGATAAAAGAATTACAGGGAAAGTGTGATATCATAAGTAGATCAGTGGAGCATGGAAAAATGTACACAGCAAGTCTACAGATAAGGGAAGAGTTTATAATTTAACAAGAGAAAGAAAGGATTACCGAAAGTTAAAAAAATCATTTTGATAACATGAAATTTAAAAGGTTTTGCACAAACAAAACTAATGCAGCCAAAATTAGACCAGGAAAAAAATTTTATGGCAAGTTTCTCTGATAAAGGCCTCATTTTTCAAATTTACAGGGAACTGATCCAAATTCATGAAAATCAGAGCCATTTCCCAGTTGATAGTCAAAGGATATGAACAGGCAGTTTTCAGAAGAAGAAAGCAAAGCTATCAATAGTCACATAAAAAATGCTCTAAATCACTACTGATTAGAGAAATGCAAATTAAAACAACTTTGAGATAATTACCTTACATGTATCAGATTGGCTAACATAACAGAAAAGGAAAATAACAAATGCTGGAGGGATTGTGGAAAAATTGAGACGCTAATGTCCTGTTGGTAGAAGTACAAACTAGTCCAACCATTCTGGAGAACAATTTGGAGCTATATCCAAAGGGCTATAAAAATGGATGCTCTTTGACTCAGCAATACCACTTCTAAGTCTGTGTCCCAAAGAGACCTAAGAAAAAGGAAAAGGACATATATGTACAAACATATGTATAGAAGCTTTTTTTGTTGTGGCAAAGAATTGAAAATTGAGGTCATGACCATCACCTGGGGAATGGCTCAACAAGCAGTTATATATGGTGATGGAATACTATTGTGCTGGAAGAAATTATGAGAAGAATGGTTTTAAAATGCCTGGGAAGACTTACATGAACTGATGCAAAGTAAAGTGAGCAGAACCAGGAGAACATTATATACAGTAAGTGCAATATGTTAAAGATGATCAACTGTGAAAGACTTAGCTACTCTGATCAAAATGATGATCCAAGACAATTCCAAAGGACCAATTGGTGAAAATGCTATTTACCTCCAGAGAGAGAACTGATAAAGTCTGAATGCAGATCAAAGTACACTTTTCAAAATTTTCTTTGTTTTTGTATTGTTTTATTTTGTGTCTTTTTTGCCACATGGCTAATATGGAAATATGTTTCATATTACTTCACGTGTATAATCAATATTAAATTGCTTGCCTTCTCAAGTAAGAGGATGAGGTAAGAGGGAAGGAGAGAATTTGCGACCCAAATTTTTTTAAAAATATTGTTCAAAAAAATCAGAAAGGCACACAAGAAATGACTATAAAGTTATATGACTGATTTCCTTATGAAATCAATCTCATTGACTTCTTAACCACACCTGTTTCTTCCTGATCCATATGAATGATTACCATAGCATTGTAGAGAAAAGAAGGATTTCTCATTCCCATTTCTGGGGCTAACCAGCTTCATGACTTTGGGCAAGTCATTTGAACTTTCTGAGCCTTGTTTTCCTCTTATGTCAAATGAGAATTATGATGTCTCACAGAGTTGTTGTGAGGATCATATAAAATTTTACATACACACATACATACACATATACATATATATACCCATACATGTGTATGTAATGTGTATGTGTATATATGTATGCATTTATATATACATATATAGAATTTATTAGTTGCCAGTTACCATCATCATTATCATAACTTGCTCCTCTGCAAATAGATAAGCCCTGCCATATTTGGAAAACTACTTTAGGACTACTGATGAAAACTGAAGGCTCAAGTTACAGTGTCAAGTTACGACTGGTTTATGATAAGTAGAAAGGGAGTGGTGGTGGAGCAATGAACCTATTTGAGTAGGGAATCTTAACCCCTTTTGAGTCATGGACCCTTTTTATGGTCTGGGAAGACTATGAACCCCTTCTCAGAAAAATGGTTTAAATGCAAAAAATAAGCAAACAGAATTGCCAAGGAAAACAATTATCAAAAACAAGTTGACTCAGCAAGCAATTATTAAGCACCTACTATATGCCAGTGCCTAATGCTAAGTACTAGCAATACAAAAAAAAAACTGTCCTTGTTCTCAAGGAGATTACAGTACCCAGAGATTGAAGACTTTTGCATTGAAGAATACCTTGAGACATTTAGACCCCAAGGGTTTTTTTGGTCAATAATGATGAAAATTATAATAGTTAAAACATGCAGGCTTTACAGTTTGTATAGCATTCTACATATGTTATCACTTTTGATCCTTATAACAAACTCTGTAAGGTAGGTGCTGTTATTGTCCCCATTTTAGAAATTAAGAAAACTGAGGCTGACAGAGGCAAAGTAACTTGCCCAAGAGTCACAGCTCCTAGTTCCAAATGAATTTATTCTGATCATCTGATTATCTGTAGCCAGATGAACTATTCCTAATAGTTTCAACTGGTCCAAAATGATTGCCCTGAGCCAAGGTTCTCTGAGCAGATGTCTACATATGGGCAGCAGCATATAAACAGCTACCTGTAGACAGCTCCTCTCTCCAGGGCAGCTCAGGGTCATCTTCTCCACTCTTTTTGGAAAGCTGCCCAAGAAAGTGTCTAATAACATGCCCCTAGATGAAGATGAACATCTGTGGGAAGATGGCACTTTCCATAAGAATTTAGAGGTGACCAGTTTAACATTTCTTTCCTTCCTCCTCCTTATTTGGGGCCTCAGGGAAATGGCTATTTTAAAATGCAAATGTGGGGTCATAAGTATTTTTAAATGTTTAATGAAAGTAAAAGAGAGTTTCATTTAACATACAAATATATATTACAAATCATCAAATGCAAATATTATAAAGGAAGTGTAATCTTCAATTCCGTTCTGAGCACCATGGTTTAAGAAGGACATTAATAACCTGGAGTGCCCAGAGCAATGCAACCAGGATGGTGAGGGGCCTTGAGTTCACATCCTATGAGGATCAAATACAGGAACTGTGTATATTTAGCCTGCAGAAGAAAAGACCAGCAGGCACATGATCACTCTCTTCAAATATTTGATGAATTGTCATTTGGAGGAGGAATTTGACAGGTTCCATTTGTCCCCAGAGGGTAGAACCAGTAGCAATGAGTGAAAATTATTAAGAATCAAATTTAGGCTTGATGTTGAGAAATACTTCCTAACAGAGCTATCCCAAAGTGGAAATGCTTGCCTCTGAGAGGTGGTAAGTTACCCTCTTTGGAGGTCTTCAAGCACAGGCTGGAGAACCATTTGTTGAGTATGTTATAATGAGGATTCCTTCATGCGTGGGTTTGAATAAAGGCTACTTAATGAACAAAAAAAAAGGATGAAATGCATAGTGGAGTGGAGGAGAGAACATAGAACTGAGGAGGAAAGGAACTTGTCAAGACCTATTGACTTATATCCTTTTTTTTTCTCTCTTTTCCATCCTAAAAGAACAAAAACAAGACAGAGAAGTATCCATGTCACAGACAGAAGAAAACCAGAATTCCTACAGGAGAAAACAATTACATAGCAACCAAGTTGGTAAAGGACCTTTGAAGAGAGACCTTTGAAGTCAGCATAGTTCAGCCAGAAGCCAGAAATGACCATACAAGAAAAAGCTTTCCCCCTTCAGAGACCACAAAAGGAGGCTAGAGACAATAAGTAACTTTGAAAGCTGATCAGAAGAACCATAATCCTGACAGTCAGGCCCTTAGAGGAGAGAACTGCGGACTAGAAGGAAATAATATCAGAGATTATTGGAAAGACTGGATCAGATTTAAACTTGAGATGAAATTGCTTATGAAATTATTAATGTAAAGTTTATCCCTTGAATTTCTTTACATTGTAGTAAAGTTTTCTCATATATTGAACCATCCATATGTGGTAGACTATGGTAGATAGGCAAGGGAAAAAAGAGGCACTGCCCAAGAAGCCTGAGAAAGAAGAAAGAAAACGGGGATCCAGGAGTTTGGGGACATCTCCATGCTTTTATTTTTAACTATTGATGGTTGCAGCAAACAGTGAACCAGAGCTCCAATGGATAAGCAGATGAGAAATCCAAAAGGGAGGCGTTTATATGATTCCTTTGACCACACCATCATAGTGGAAAATGCAACTGTCAAGAAAAGAGTCAGGGAAAGTAGAGTATAACAGCCATATAATCAATGATCAGCATCACAATACCACAAGCAACAGCATCACTACCATCATCATCACTATCATCAACATCAACATCATATTAGCAGATATTTATTTATCATCACTTTCAATCTCACCACCCTCATCATCATCAGCATTTACTGTTTTGTACCTAGTGATCACTTAATAATTTTTTTATTCATTCACTCATCACCCTCATGATCATTTTCACCATCATCACCAGCACCAGTGTCATTATTAGACACCTTTGCTCTACAGATACTAGTACTGAGTGATCAGAGGTCTGACCTTTCAGACCTAATATCCCAGCACAGAAAATAAAAACAACAAATGAATGTCAAGATAACAAAGCTTTTAAATGGGTAAGATTCTCATGTATCATTGATTTCTCCTTCACCCCCACGTCAAGCTACATAGTTGGATCATCTCCAACTAGTTTTGATAATTTACCAGGGAATGTACCAAAGGAAATAATCCTGCCTGCACTGCAGGAGACAAGATAAAAGATTTTTCATAGCTCTACTCTGTTTTCTTGAGCTATGACTCTCAGTCAGTCTCATAATCCCAGAAGGATGTGTTGTTTCTCCAGACTTCCATTGTGCAGTTGCTTACATCTGTACAGGTTGCTATGATAATACATGAGGTAGTAGTAGTAGTCATCATCATAGTAGTAATAGGTAAATAATATTTATATAGCACTTCAGGTTTTATAAAATTATATAGAGGTTCTCCCAAAAGTCTTAGTTTAATTTTAAGCTGTAATAGATTATATATGTCTGTGTGTTTATATATATACATATAAATACAGAGAGAAGGATGAATTTGTGTGTATATGACATATATAAGCTATTATAGCTTAAAACTACACAAAGACTATATAAGCCACATATGTACATATACACACATGTGCGTGTACATATGTGTACATGTAAATATTGTGTGTATACATACAGAGTATATAATGTTTGTGTATTATATTACTTGTGTATATAAAATGCACACAGGTATGTGTGTACATGCATGTATACAACGTGTATGTGTATATATGCATATATATATACACATATTGATTACACATTACACATTTGATTCTAATAATAACACTATGAGGTAGGTAGGTGCTATTGGGACAGAGAGAAATTGTGACTTGTTCAAGGGCATGTAGGCAACAAGCATTTATTAAACATTTACTAGGTGCCAGGCACTGTGCCAGGGGTTGAGGATGCAAAAAAAAGCAAAAACAAAGATAGCCCCTGCCCTCAAGGAGCTTCTATTCTAATGGGAGAAGATAGAGCACAAAGAGGAACTGAAAAGCAGGGCTGGTGGGGGAAGGTATCCTACTAGAAGATATGGCAGTAAAATCTGACCAGTCAGGAGCCTGCCTGGGAAAGGAATGAAGGCTGGCCTGCTGGGCCCTTTCCCAAAACAGAGGTGCAGAAGAAACTTATCCATAGGACAAGGGGGCTAGCATAGTGGATGGATGTACACTGAGAAAGGTTCCAGAGTTAGACTGCTGGGAAGACATGCTGTTGAAATCTGGCAAGTTAGAAGAGCAGTGGGGAAGAGGATGAATATTAACTCATAAGTGTCTGAGGCAGGATTTGAACTCAGATCTTCCTGATTCCAAGTCTGTCTACACTGTATACTAAATACTATACTCTATCCGGTATAAATAGATCCCAGAATTTGGAATGACAGGAGCTGGGTTCAAGTCCTCTCCCTGTGTGAACTCATAAGCCAAGTAACCTTGTTAGTTCTTAGTTTCTTAATCTATAAAAATCCAAAGGTTTGGACTAAATATCCTCAGCAATCGTCTATGTTTCTCTGTCTTACTAAAAATTAGATGTATCAGCTAAGTTTGTCTCTCTAGACAACAGGATTACTGCAGGAGCCATCCAAATGAAACAGACAGCCAAGCAGTCCGAGAAGGCATTCCCCACGCTGCTGCCGAGGATCATCTGGGATGATCTGGCAGCACATCCCTCCCCCACGCCAACATAATCACCCAGGAACACAAGCAAGAGTATGATCTACATGTACAATTATACCCACAAACATATGTCCAGAAGTATGCAGACACAACTGTAGCACACATACAAGAGGCAAAGGAAAGAACACGGGGCCTGGAGTCAAAAGATTGACGTTCACATTCATTCTAGCACTGACTCTTAATATGGACACATGAAATAAATCAGGTTTTAGGAAAAAATGTAACTATTTGTCTTCCAGCAACCTAGAGAAAAGCCCAGGAAAACAATGATGTGCAAGACTACTAATGCCAGTCAGTTAACAAGCTTAATTAATTACACACTTATTATGTGCGAGGTACTTACTCACTATCCCAGTAAGAGTGTGCCCATCTAGGCAGTGGCACCTCAGACAAGTCACTTATCCTCTAAACAGGGTTCTTAACCTTTTTTTATATCAAACTCTTTGGGCCATCTGGTGAGGCCTATGGACCCTCCTCAAAATAATAGTTTTAAATGCATAGAATACAATACATAGAATTACCAAGGAAACCAATTATATTGAAATACAGTTATCATTTATTTTTTAAGTTAAAGCACCCAACATTAAGAAATCTTGCTCTAGAGCCTCCATTCCTCACCTATAAAGTGAAAATAATATGCAATCTATGTCACTGGGTGGTTATGAGAAAAGCATTTTGTGATGTAGAGCTGTGAGCTATATCGTAAGTACCTAAGATGGGCCCACAAACTCACATATACCTCAACACACACATACTCAGTAACAATGCACACATAAAAAGGTCCAACTCAAACATGTGTTCCTATGTACCTAACTTATTCCCACACACACGTACCCAAGTATTTGCATAAAAATATACCCACAAAGATGCATATTCACCCAGGACACAGGTACTTGTAGTCACATGACTATAGGACATGCATACACAAAAACATGCTATCAGGAGCCACACACTACAAAACATATTCAAAAGTAAATATGTTGACATGTTTACAAGTACTTCTCCACCCGAATATTTGCAGAGGCACACATTTATACACACACCCAAAATTATGTATCTCCCTGAACACACATGTAAGTATAGACTGAAATCAACACAGCAAAGGCTCATGGGCAGAGCCTTTACAAAGGCAGGAAAACTGAGACTGCTCCAGAGCACCAAAATTTAGAAGGTGCACAAATTTATACCAGATAAACTTCCGTCCCCTCTCTTCCATGGGTGATAGCCTCCCCTAGAGCAATCTCTGGTACCCCAGGGACTTCTCCAATGAAGGCCAGCATCCTGTCATCTCTGCCTCACAATCCCCCACCCCAATTTGGCTTTCCTCCCAAAGGCCTGATGTGGAGGAAGAAGCAGGGGAAAGGTTCTTCCAACCGCCCATGGTTGATTTAAGGATGCATTCAGTACCTCTTGTCCACGGCACCCAAATTACAGATTGTGGGTCTGCCCATAAGTGTATACAACCCGCAAATGGTCCCTCCCACACACCAGAATCTACGTTTTTGTTGCACAAAAATACACACAATCTGGGTTCACACACACACTGCTTTCCCTGTCTCCTCCACTGCTCTAGAAGCACACAATTCCGCTGAGCCAGGCCTTCCAGTGCTGTCGAACCTAATCCTCAGAGATGTTTCCTTCTGCTTCAGTTTCCTGTCTTTAGCTGTCAACAGTTCCAGCCCATCATCTCTCTAACTGTCTCATTTAATATCAGTAGTATGGATCTGGACATTGTCTGAATCCCCATCGCCTTCTCTGGCATCTGTCTCCGTCCCTCTTACCTCTCTTCTTGGGTTGGTTTTCAGCATTTTCACTCCACTAAGAGGAGGGCACTGGCAATTTCCCTTCTTGCCGTGTTTACTTTATGTCTTTGACCAATATCTATTTGTCATTTTTATTGCATTTCCCTCCGTCTGCATTCATCTTCAGGCGAGGCCTTGTCCTTAGCATTATGAATAGAGAACAGGATGCTTCATGGAGCTAGGGATTTATGGGCAAAGAATCTTCTGTGTCACCAAGTCACTGGTTCCAATTGAACCCAGCTTGGTGGAGAACAGCAGAATATGGTCAGTATTCTCCAGTGATAATAATACAATAGAGAATCAGAAACACAATGCAGTAAAGAACGCACTGGCCTTGATGTCAGGAGGCCTGGGTTTGAATCCTCATTCCAATGTATGACATTGGGAAAATTAGCTCACCTCTTAAAACCTTGGTTTTTCATCTTTAAAACAGGGATGATACTTTGATTGTCTACTTTACAGAGTTGTGGTGAAGAAAATAAACTGTATAGGGAAATGGTAACATGAATTATTATTACTTTTGTAAAATGTTTACATATTTTTTCAAATCATTAATTATTGTAATTATTGATGATGTTCAAAGGGCTTTCACATCCATCATCTCATTTGATCCTCACCAAAACCCCATGAGAGAATCTTCATTTTACAGGTAAGGAAACTGAGTCCCAGAGAGATAGGGTGAATGGCCCAAAATCACAGATCAATTAGAGAATTAGAGGATCTCAGAATTAGAAGGAACCTTTAGTCCAGCCCATGCATGAATAAGAATCCTTCCCTTTAATTCATCTAACAGCAAGGACTAGAATTTCTAGTCATGTGCTACTTCTATTGAATGATGGCGCTCATGTCCATATGAGAGTGGGGAAGCAGAACAGAGCAGAACAGGATGAGGTCCATAGAACCAAAGGTAGCAAATTGGAATCTGTGTTAATAAGTATAAAGCTGAGCACAAAAGAAGAATAAAACCAGCCATTTTCCTGCCAATCTGAATTTAAATTGTAGCAACATGGGTTTAGGTTAGACAGGAAAAGGAGTTTCCCAGCTGCCTGAATTACAAATCCCTGAAGTAGGGGATTTAAGAGTTAATGTGGAATTTCCAATTTCTAGAGATGTTTAAGAGCAGGACAGATTCCTACTTCCCCACCTCCAAAAATTCTATAGATTGAAGGGAGAGGGTCACGCCTAGAGCAAAAGCCAGGCACTAGATGATCTCCTGCATAAGGATTGAAGGTCCTTTTTCTCCTAGGAAGATCCAGGGCCCTGAAATACCAGTTCAGAGTAGGAGATGCCCACTACTCCCCTCCATCCCTTAACCTCCAAGCTGGGACTCCTCTGCCTAGGAAAGCAGCAAATCACCACTCACTATAGCCAAGGAACAATGAAACATGAAGTCATTCAATGTTAGAGCTGGAAGGCTTATTAAGAGATTATGTCATTCAACTACCTCATTTAACAGTTGGAGAAACTGAGTCCCAGAAAGTGAAAATGGCTTTCCCAAGGTCACACAATGAGTCTAGGCAGAGTTACAACTTGGATCCATGTATTCTAATTCCCAGCCTAGTGTTCACTATGCCATACTGCAGTATAGTGCAATGGATAGAAAGCCAGCCTGAAAGATCTAGGTTCAAGTTGTGCTTCAGAAAAATACTGACTGTGTGACCCTGGCCAGTTTATTTAGCAATGCTTTAGGCATCTCTCTGAGACTCTAAATTGCAGAGAAGGTGCCAACCTGCAGTGGTGGGAAGATTTTCCTTACTTGGGAGTTCCCTATTCCAATGAAATAACAAATCCCATCCCTCTTCTTCCTTCCCATACTTCCACCATCATGATACACGAGAACCAGGGAGGTTGAGCTTAAGGGACATATATAGGAGGCTTCCAGGAGAGTTTCCCTCCTCTCCAAGCATTTTCTCCCCTTCTATAAGTTACCTAAACCAGGTTGGTAAATAATTCATATTTTTTTTCTTTTCTTTTCTATTTAGTTTTCCATGGCCTATCATTTGTGGCTCCAGCACTGGGGCAATTTTCTGACTCACTGAATGATTTGACTCTTTTAAAAACATCTCAGCTCACCAAAGGATTTTTTCCCCAGTGAAAATACATCAATTGGCTTCTCCTCATTCTTCAACTGTGATATTGTTGCCGGGGCTAAATGTTATTTAAATGTATTTACATACCAGGCCACAATTGGTCTGAAGAGAGGCAGTCAAAAAGCAGGCTTGTGCCATGTAAATGAATTGCAAGCCGAAAATGACCTCAGCTTTTAGCAGGGAGGTTAAAGACACTTCAGCACAAACAAGATGAAATTACAATATTTTCTTGATTCAAAACAACTTGATGGAAACATCTTAGATTCAAACCCAATTGCTCTCACTGGAGATAAGAAAAAATTTTTTTAAATGGCTCTCTTGATAAGAGCCAATGCATCTTTCTCTCTAATTGCATTCAGCTTGACCCTCCCTCCTGATTAAATGCCTATAATTTTTCTCCCAGCATGTAATTTTTTAATTATAATATGTTTGAAGAACATCAAAATTGTTTGGCTGTTTGCAGGAGGTGGGGAGCGAGTTGTTGACAGAGGAGTCAAACCATTTCTTCTCTGATCTGCTAGGGGGACCTCAGCGGGAGCTTGATAAATATTAATTGACAATTATGACAGAGGTGTCCCTTGGTGGATGGATGTGGGTGGTGGGGGGAGCTTGAAGAGAGGTGTGAGCAGAAAGTAGAAAGGCTGGGATTCTATGGATAGAAAATTCTTGTTTCATCCTCCCATTTGGGTTGGCGAAAGGTGGAGAGAAAAGACATCAGATTTCCAGTTTCCATTTGCCATAGTGAAATTTCTGCCCAAGTGCCTCTAATGAGTTGGCCTGGTCCAGTGCTTTCTGGAGACTGGGGTTGAGAGCAACATACAGAAAATATTTCACTGAATGTTCTTTATTTGGGAAAACACTTTCTTCCCATAGTTATAGCACACATACACACATATACAAAGCAAACCAAAATGGGTCATTTTTGGAACCAAGAGAAATAAAATTCTTGGGAAGTGTGGGAGACAGGAACAACAACAACAACAAAAAGATTGATCTAAAATAGACAGCTTTCATCAGGATTAGAAACCAAGGTAGACCTCAATCTCCCAAATTCAGTTAAATGTAAGAAAGCCCTTCCTGACTGTAGAGATCAGCGGCACAAGGAGCACAGCTTTCTGGGAGACCTTTAACAAAAGCCCCAACTGCCAAAAGGGCTCTTCTCCCTGAAGGCAGGGGGATGGACTTGATGACCATCAGAAGAACCACTTCTGCTAGAGGAGTCTGTAGGGCTGTGTCTCTGTAGTCATGACCCGCAGGCTTCTTCAGCCATTTCCCTTCTTGTTACCGTACGGTCTAGGAAGCCACGGATTATCCCCCCCTCCCACCTTGGGTCAACAGTCTGACCCCCAGACCTGAAAAGGATACAGAATTGCCAATTCAATTTACCTAGAACTGGTGGAGCCTGAAAGCCTGTCTCTACATTGACATACAGCTAATCTAATACAAATTGATTTCAGTTTTTAAATCCAAGCAAGTTGAGAAATTGCAGCAGGTTTGGGGAAAAAAAAGAGGGAGACGTTGCTTTGCTTGCCTGCCATAGGGTTTCTCTTTTGCTGCAACAAGATATTGCTTGCATTATTATGAATTTGTTACTCCTACCTCCTGCCAAATTCAATTCTGGACCCCAGCGCATCCTTAGGGATTCAGAATTCTGGCTGAGAATTCATCACCAGGCTAACTGAGTTGGGTTCAATGAAGTTTTTGAAACAGAATGGGATGGCTTCCCCAAAGCAGACTGGAAAAATCATTATAATAATAATTATCATCATCATCACTACTTATTAAACATCTACTCTGTATAGGGAACCTGTTAGGTATTCAGAAAGTAAAGAGATGTAACACACAATCAATCAACAAGCATTTATTAAGTACCTACTACATCCCAGGCATAGAAGATATGAATGCAACAACCAACACACTGCCTGCTCTTAATTAAATTAAATTCAAGATGTATTTATGAATTGCTTTCTATGCGTAAGGCACTGGGCTAGGTGCTGGAGATACAAATGTGAGAAATCAACATGGTGCCTGCCCTCAAGAAACTTATTATCTAACAGAGATCCAATGGAGAAGATAGATACACACAAAGATAGAAGAGGTAGAGGGTGGGAGAGGAAGGGAGAGAGAGAGAGAGAGAGAGAGAGAGAGAGAGAGAGAGAGAGAGAGAGAGAAACAAGTCAGAATTAAATGCATAGGAGAGCTCAAAGGGGCAAGGGAAATAAAGGAAGGACAGATCCCTTTTTATTTGTGGGATCATAGAAGAAATAGCCCCTCAGTTGGGGCTTTGAAAAGGAGAAGTTGTCAACAGGTGAAGAAGCAGGAAGAATCCATAATAAGCAATAGTAACTACAAACATAAAAACATGGTGACAAGAGAGGAATGCAAAACATGTCACCTTAAGGATGATAGATTTAGATCTGGAAGAGACCTTAGAGGTCATCAAGTCTAATTCCTTTCATTTTCTAGATCAGGAAACTGATAATAAAAGCAGGAACGTGACTTGTCTATGGTCACATTGCTAGTACAGATGAGGTGGGCTTTGAACCCATATCTTTTTGACCCCCAAGTCAAGGTCTCTATCCATTATACCACACTGTCACATATAAAGGCGTTATGATTGATTTTGAAATAAAAATAGACATAGAGATAGATACGAAGATAGAGATAGAGATAGACAGATGAAGATGATAGAAATAGATGGCAGCAATATTCAAGACCCTAAATGAGCAGCATAGAGCAGTGATGTCAAACTCAAATAGAAATGGAGGCCATTAAACTCTACACAAGGATCCCTGTGGATCACACATTGACTTAGAAAACCATATATTAACATCATTTATGTTCTATTGTATTTTTTATTTATTTTGTTAAATACTTCCCAATGATATTTTGATCCGGAGCAGGCATTGCCACAGTTTGGGTGTATGTTTGGCACCTCTGATACAAACTACATGTTTTAAAGAGTTCAGAAAAGAGAGAGACCATAGAGATAAGCAAGATCTTGAGATGGCTATGGAAGGCACTTAGATAAGCTGAGAGAAGGAGGGTGGGCATTTTAGGAGGAGAAAAAAGTCCAAGAAAAAGCATGGAGGTGGAAGTGAACAAAGCATGTGAAGGGGAAAGTGAGTTGCACAGCCTGGATGGAGTGAGTTTGTGTTGGCACAGACAGAACCCAGGAATCCTAACTCTTTCCATGAGATTCTTTCCATGAGACCCATTGTTGATGAAATATTAGGCCCTCTGACCTTATGTTGGAGAATAGTGAGAAATAAGGTTATAAAGATAGGTTGGGGCCTGGAATGTCCTTCCTAGCACATAGTAAAAGCATAAAAAATGCTTGCTTGATTGAATTGAATTGAATTGATATGAAAGAAGCTTTTACAAAAACTCCAACCACTGATAGCTCTCTGGCATCCTGATTCTCTTGAGGGTATGGTGGAGGTAGAGAATAGGAAAAGGAAGAAATAGATTGTATCTGTAAGGCATTTCCTCTATAAGTGGTTGAGAGGCTTATGGAAACTCATCCAAGGTAAAAGGATAGAGGCAACAAGAACCAATAAATAAATGAAAGAATTGAGACCCTAAG
Source organism: Vombatus ursinus (assembly GCF_900497805.2). NCBI lineage: Eukaryota > Metazoa > Chordata > Mammalia > Diprotodontia > Vombatidae > Vombatus > Vombatus ursinus. The sequence continues at coordinate 44,950,231 of NW_020954576.1, forward strand.
AGGTGCCTATGATGGATTCTTCTTGTGATGGCAGAGAGAACCCAGGCATTCTACTTCTCAACACAGATTCTATCCATCAGACTCCATTGTTAATGAAATAATAGGTTCTCTGATATTATTTGATTGAGCATTGAGGTTTGCAAGAAGTATGTGTTGTATTTTCATAGGCAATAGAAGAGAGAAAAGTCAACCTGATGCATGGGGGGGGGGAATATATGGTTGGCCATGAGATGGAACATCACCTCCACTAGATTGTAAACTCCTTGAGGACAAGGATTGTCTTTTGCCTCTTTGTGTAATCCCAGTACTCAGCAGAGTGCCTGGTCACATAGTAGGCATGCAAAAAAATGCTTATTTTTTGATTGATTGACTAGAGAGTGATTGGAGATTACCTGGCCTCAATCTCACCCCACCCTCAAAAATCTGTTTTCTTCAACATCCATTCATGGTGCCTGAAATTTCATCATATAGCTACATGGCATAATGGATAGGTCACTGGACCCAGAGTCAGGTAGACCTGAAAATCCAGTCTCAGATAATTAGTAATTGTGTGATCCTGGACAAGGATTACCTCTGCTTGCTTCCATTTCTTCATCTGTAAAACGGGAATAATAACAGCACCTACCTAATAATATAATTTTCTCCATATTAGGGATGGGAAAACTGGACCCAGGGAAATGACTTGTGCAAGATCACACAGTTAATAAATAATGGAGCTAAAACTCAAATTCACTCTTCTAACTTACAATCTAGTGATCTTTCCACTCTAAAAATCTGATGAGGATTTGATTGTCTGGGAAAGGTCTGGAGCAGAGGGTGTTGAATGTCTGGAGAAGACAGGGCAGTGTAAGGTCCCAGAGTGGATTGTCTTGAAGAACCAAGGGAGCATCATGAAGATTCTGCCTGGCAGAAAGAGTAAACTCCACCCTCATCGAGCAAAGGAAGTGGAGGGTGGGCATCAAATATAGAGAAGTACTGAGCAGATCAAGAGTACTAATCCAACCTCTGACTTGTAACAGCTATGCAACTATGGGCAAAGCAATTAACCTTTCTGAGACTCAGTTTTCCCCTTTGTAAAATAGCAATAATAAAATCTATACTACCTACATCACAGGATTGTTGTGAGGATCAAATGGGATCATGCAAAGTCCTTTACACACTTTAATGTGCTGTATAAATACCAGTTATAATTACTTCACAGCTTTGCATAGGGCCCTAACTATAGAACCTTGCCAGTCCCACCCCCATCATACACTTTTTTTAAAGTCCAGAACTGTAATTTCATCAATGTAGGGAAATATCAGTATGGAAACTCCTAACACCAGTGCAGTTTAGCAACTATCTGTAACCATACAAAAGTGGCAACTCTTTCCACAAATACAGATTAACAACTCATCTACAATCTATCTGTGGTCTTACATAATTGTATGCAGTTTGTTAGGAATTGAGTAATTTACCTATAATGACACAGCTAGTGTATGTCAAGGCAGGAGTCAGGACTTTCTGACTCCTCTATGTACTACATCAGACTACGTTTTCATAATCATTGGCGGGGGGGGGGGGAAGAAATGGAGAGAGGAAGATGAATGATGGATCCATAACCAAGAAAGCTTTTAAAGACCATCTAGTCCAATCCCCTCATTTTATGCATGAGGAAACTGAGGCCCAAGGAGGTTAAGTTACTTGCCCAAGATAATGCAAACAGAGGCAGAGTTTTCTGACTCCAGAATCAGTGGGCTTTTCCCTGTAACCTGCTGCCTTTCAAAAGGTAGAACAAATTTCGTTACCTTGTGCTAAATAGAGGGAGTTTATATTATGGAAACTATATAAATGAAATAAATCAGATAATTAGTTAAGTGCATGGATTCAAATAAGCTGTTCCCCATTACCTGAAATTCACACCTTGCTCATTTCTGCCTTTCAGCCTCCTTATCTTCCTTCTCCAGGTACCTCCTCCTAGAATAATAAGATCATGCATTTAAAGCTGGAAGGCACCTTAGAAGCCAGTTAGTCCAACATTCTTCTTTTATAAATAAGGAAACTGATGCCCAGAGAAGTTAAGTGATTGGCCCAGTGCCACACAGGTAGAAAGAGCTGACTTTAGGGTGTAATCCCAGCTTTCATTCCTCCAAATGGAGCCCTCTTTCCATAACATATATGTTCACTGAATGCTTATATGCACATACTTGTACCATTCTTTCCCCGGTCCGTGTGTCTGTATGTGGACATGTGTGTGCTCACAAGTGCTGGGCTCTGTCTCTGTTAACCGAAGCTCTAAAGTGAAAAAAAATGAAACCAGCAGCTCCATATCAGAACCAGGCTGTGCTGGGCCATCTTGGCAATCCTACTCACTCAGTGGAGCACAATCTAACATCACATTCAATTAACCTCCAGACTCAAGTGGGCTCTCAGTTTCCTCTTGGGAAATGCAATTTAGGTCATCCCAGTTAGGCTGGCTTCAGTTTACAAAATAACTCAATCTTTCAGTTGCACTTGAGAGGAGATGCCCCCGAGCAGGGGTGAGGGAGAGTTGTGATGACGTCAAAGCAGCATTATGGGACATAGGGTCACATATGCAGGGCACCTCCAACTAGGACCAAGGCTAAGCTAAAAATGAACATTTTCTGCCTGGGATTTCCTCCTTCTGATAACCAGGCCTCTTGCCTTCTAGCTCCCCTGCTGCCCTTCCATGGGTGGTCTTACTAAAAACCTATAGTTTGGATAGTGTCAGAAGCAAAGTAAATACACAGCAGCATTCCAGCTCTTGCCTTTTCCCAATGTATACAAGAAGGAGAGGAAAGAATCGGCAGCTGCTCTGTTTCTCCATGGCTGTTCAGCTGAATCTCTTTGCTGCCATATGCCCTCCAATGTGTTAGCTGCTTGGGGCTTTCAAGAGCTCTCATGTTAAGAAGTTGAATAAAGCCAAGATGGCAGATTAGAGGCAGCAACTTAGCCAGACTCTCCCAACGTTCCCCTCCAAACAACTTTAACATAATGTCTCAAATCGAATTTTAAAGGTTGAGACATTATTTCCAGCCTGACGACTCAGGATGTCAGCAGGAGAGATCTGTGACACTGGAGTCTGAGCTGGTCCAGAGATTGCAGCAGCTTCAGGAGCTCTCGGCCCAGCAAAGATAAGGAGGTCAGACAATTAGTCACAAAGAGATTACAGGGGATCCGATGCATGGCACTGATTGGTAACTATTGCCCTTACATTGTTCTGGGTCACAGATCCAAGGCAGAGAGGAGTGCTTGTGACTACAGAAGGCCCTGATCACAGTTCTAGGGCCAAGAGTAGCACTAGAGCTTACACCTACAGGGAAGCAGAGGCCTTTTCTGAGTAAAGGCCAGAGTGCAAACCAGGTAAGCAGTGATCACATCTTTCCCTAGATGACACCACCTTAGAAGTACCAAAAACTTGCAGACCCCATAACTGCTAAAAATAGCAGCACAAAAAGCCTAACACTTGGTATAGTGACTCCTAACTCCTAGATGAGTGGAGTTTAACTTTAACATAAAGTACAAAGTCAAGAAAAAGGCTGGAGAAATTAGCAAACAACAACAACAAAAAAAAAAGAACTTGACCGTAAAAAAGTTATTATAGTGGCAGGGAAGACCAAGGCACAAACTCAGAAGAAAACAACAATGTGAAAACCTCAATGACCAAAACTCAAAGAAAAATGTTATTTGGACAAAAGCCTAACCAGAATTCCTGGAACAGTTAAAGAAAAAAATAAAAATAGTAAAGGAAAAAATGGGAAAAAGAAAAGAAATGAGATTGATACAATAAAATTGTGAGAAGAAAATTAACAGTTTGGTAAAAGAGGCACAAAAATTACTAAAGAAAATGAAACCTTAAAAAAATTGGCCTAATGGTAAAAAGAGGCACAAACATTTACTGAAGAAAAGAACTCCTTAAAAAGCAGAACTTATCAAATGGGAAAAGTGGTACAAAAGCTTACTTAAGAAAATAATTCCTTAAAAATTATAGTTGCACAACAGGAAGCTAATGACTCCATGAGATATCAAGAAACAATAAAACAAAGTCAAAAGAATGAAAAACAAATAGAAGAAAATGTGAAAAAATTTCATCAGAAAAAATATGACCTGGAAAATAGATTGAGGAGAGATAATTTAAGAATTATTGGACTACCTGAAGCCATGATTTTAAAAAAAAGGTCCTAGACATCATATTTCTTTTTTTTATTCACTCATTAAATATTTATTAAGTACCTACTATGTACCAGACACTGCACAGGAAAGAATTGAAACCATTTCTGCCCTCAGAGAGCCTACATTCTAATGAGGAAGATAATGTATACACATATGACACATACAGATCAAATTCAAGGTAACCTTGTGACAAGATTCGAGGGCACTAACAGCCAGAGGGACCAGGAAAGCTTCCCATTCAGTGGGGGAATCATTTGGTAGGTCTGGAATACAGCCAGAGCACCCAGCAGACCTTCTCATCATTCCCAATAGTTTTTTTAAAATTTATTTATTTGTTTTTAGTTTTCAACATTCACCTCCACAAGATCTTGAGTTCCAAATTTTCTCCCCATCTCTCCCCTCCTCCCACTCCAAAATGGCATGCACTCTGAATAACCCTTCCCTTGATCTGCCCTCCCTTCTATCACCCCCTTTTCTTATCCCCTTCTTCTTCTATTTTCCTGTAGGGCAGGATAGATTTCTATATACTATGCCTGTATATCTTATTTCCTAGTTGCATATAAAAACAATTTTTAACATTTGTTTTTAAAACTTTGGGTTCCAAATTCTTTCCCTTCCTCCCTGCCCACCCAACCTCATTGAGAAGGCAAGTAACTCAATATAGGTTATCCATGTATAGTCGTGCAAAACATTTCCATAATAACCATGTTGTGAAAAAACTAATTATATTTCCCTTCATCCTATCCCACCCCCCATTTATTCTATTTTCTCCTTTGACCCCTAGACATCATATTTCAAGAAATTATAATGGAAAACTGACCCAATATCTTAGATCCAGTGGATATAATAGAAATTGGAAAAAATCCACTGATCACTTCCTGAAAGAGATCCTAAGAAGGAAACTTCTAGGATATTTTAGTCAAATTTCAGAGCTCCCATGTCAAGAAGAAAATATTGCAAGCAGCCAGAAAGAAACAATTCAAATATCATGGATCCACAATCAGGATCACAGATTTATCAGCTTCCATATTAAAAGAATAAAGGGCTTGGAATATGATATTATGGAAGGCAAAGGAGCTAGGATTACAGCTAAGAATAACCTACCCAGCAAAACTAAGCATAATCTTTCAGGAGGAAAAATGGATATTTAATGAAATAGATGACTTTCAAGAATTCCTGATGAAAAGACGAGCCGAATAGAAAATTTGACATTCAAACATATAACTCAAGGGATACACAAAAAGGTAAACATGAAAGAGAAATCATAAGGGATTCAATAAAGTTAAACTGCTTCCATACCTACATGGAAAGATTATATATACATATATATATACATATACATATGCATATATATGTGTGTGTGTGTGTATATATATATATATATAATTCTTAAGAACTTTATCATTATTAGGGCAGTTAGAAGCAGTCCACATTGGCAAGAGGTTTTGGGCATGAGTTGATTATATTGTAATGATTAAAAAAAAAGAAGGGACAAGAAAGAGGAATGCACTGGGAGAAGGTGGGAGAAGTAGAATGCGGGAAATCATCTCACATAAAATAGGTGCACAGGGAAGAGCTTTTACAGTGGAGAGGAAAATGGGAAGAGGTAGGCAATACTTGAACCTTAATCTCATCAGAATTGGTTCAAAGAGGGAATATACACACACATACACACACACTCAGTTGTGCATAGAAATCTACCTTACCCAACAAGGAAATAGGAGGGGAAAAGAATAAGAGAAGGGAGGGGTGATACAAGAGAGGGCAGATAAAAGAAGGCAGTGGTCAGAAGCAAAAAAGACTTTTGAGGAGGGACAGGATAAAAAGAGAGAAAGAAGGATAAACAGAAGAAAAGAAAATAAGATGGAAGAAAATACACAATTAATAATTATAACTGTGAATGTGAATGGGATGATCTCACCTATAAAATGGAAGTGGATAGCAGAATGGATTAGAAACCAGAATCCAATAATGTGTTATTTACAAAAGACACATTTGAAACAGACACACACGTGGAATTAAAATAAGCAGATGGAGCAAAATCTATTATGCTTCAGCTGAAGTAAAAAAAAAAAAAGGCAAGAGTAGCAATTATGATTTCAGACAAAGCAAAATCAAAAATATATCTAATTAAAAGAGATAATCAGGGAACCTATATTTTGACAAAAGGTACCAACGAAGTAATATCAAAAATTTTTACCACAAGTCTCTCTGATAAAGTCTTCCTTACTCAAATATATAGGCAACTGAGTCAAAATTTTGAAATAAAAGCCATTCCCTAATTGATAAATGGTCAAAGGAAATGAACAGGGAATTTTCAGAAGAAGAAATAAAAACTATCTATGGCCATATGAAAAAATGCTCTAAATCTTTATTGATTAGAGAGGGACAAATTAAAACAACTCTGAGGTACCACCTCACACCTATCAGAAATGATGGAAGGGATGAGGGAAAATAGGTTGAACTGTTGGTGGGGTTGTGAACTGGTCCACCCAATCTGGAGAACAATTTGGAGCTATGCCCAAAGGGCTAAAAAATTGTGCATGCCCTTTGACCTGATAATACCTCTACTAGTTTTGTACCCCAAAGAGATCGAAGAAAAAGGAAAAGGACCTATATGTACAAAAGCATTAATAGCAGCTCTTTTTGTGGTGACAAAAAATTTGAAATTGAGGGGAATGGCTGAATAAATTGTAGCACATGACAATAATGAAGTACTATTGTGATATAGATATAGATATATCTATATCTATATAGATATAGATATATCTATATCTATATAGATATAGATAGATATATAGATACTGCTTTTTGGTGAGGCAATCGGGGTTAAGTAACTTGCTCAGAGTCACACAGCTAATAAGTGTCAAGTGTCTGAAGACGGATTTGAACTCAGGTCCTCCTGACTCCAAGGCCAAAGCTCTATCATTGTGCCACCTAGCTGCCCCTCATTGTGCTATAAGAAATGATCAGGGGGAGGGTTTCCGAGAAACATGGGAAGACCTATATGAACTGGTGCAAAATGAAGTGAGCAGAACTAGGAGATCATTACACACAGTAACAGTAACAATTGTAATGACGATCAGTTGTGAAAGACTTAGCTATTCTGATCAATACAATGATCCAATACAATTCCAAAGGAGTCATGATTAAAAATGTGGTCCTCCAGAGACAGATCTGATGAATTCTGAGTGTAAATTGAAGTATAGTTTTCTCACTTTATTTTCCTTGCTTTTTTGTGATAAGATTAATATGGACATAATTTTGCATGATTTTACATATGTAACTGATATATTGCTTGCCTTCTCAGTGAGTGGGGAAGGGGTAGAAGAGAGGAAGAGAATTTGGAACTCAAAAGAAATTTTTAAAAGGATAATAAAAATAAATAATAAATTTACCTTAAAATATACTTTTTTAAATATTTTTTTTTATTTTTAACATGTGTTTTTAAAACTTTGGATTACTAATTTTCTCCCTTCCTCCCTCCCCACCCACCCTCATTGAAAGGGCAAGCATCTCGATGCAGGTTATAGATGTGTAGTCATGCAAAACACTTCCATAGTAGTCCTGTTGTGAAAAACTAAGTATATTTCCCTTCATCCTATCCTACCCCCCATTTATTCTATTCTCTCTTTTGACCCTGTCCCTCCTCAGAAGTATTTGCTTTTGATTATCCCCTCCCCCAATCTGCCCTCCCCTCTATTAACCCCCCACTCTCTGTCCCCTTCCCCCCTTATTTTCATGTAGGGTAAGATAGATTTCCATACCCCATTATGCATGTTATTCCCTCCTTAAGCCAAATCCTATGAGAATAAGATTCACTCATTCCCTCTCACCTTCCCCCATTTCCACTCCTCTGTAAAAGTCTTTTCTTGTCTGTTTCATGTGAGATATTTTACCTCATTCTACTTCTCCCTTTCTCCTTCTTCCAGTATAATCTTCTCTCACCCTTTAATTTTATTTTCCAGATATCACCCCTTCATCTTCAACTCACCCTGTGCCCTCTATCTATCTATACATACATATAATTTTTCCCTCCCACTACCCTAATACTGACAAAGGACTCATGAGTTACAAATATCACCTTTTCCTACATGAATGTAAACAGTTCAACCTTAATAAGTCTCTTATGTTTCCTCTTTCCTGTTTACCTCTTCTATGTTTCACTTGAGTCTTGTAGTTGAAGGTCAAATTTTCTATTCAGCTTTGCTCTTTTCCACAGGAATGCTTGAAAGTCCCCTATTTTGTTGAATAGCCATTTTTTACCCTGAAGGATTATACTCAGTTTTGCTGGGTAGGTGATTCTAGGTTGTAGTCCTATCTCCTTTGCCCTCTGGAATATCATACTCCATGCCCCCTGGATCCTTAATTTAGAAGCAGCTAAATCTTGTGTTATCCTGATAGTGTTTCCACAATACTTGAATTGTTTCCTTCTGGCTACTTGCAATATCTTCTCTTTGATGTGGGAATTCTGAAATTTGGCTACAATATTCCTAGGAGTTTTCCTTTGGGGATTTCTTTCAGGAGGTGATTGGTGGATTTTTTCCATTTCTATTTTGCCCTCTGGTTCTAAAATATCAGGGCAGTTTTCCTTGACCATTTCTTCAAAGATGATGTCTAGGCTCTTTTTATGATCATGGCTTTCAGATAGTCCAATAATTTTTAAATTCTCTCTCCTGGATCTATTTTCCAGGTCAGTTGTTTTTCCAATGAGATATTTCACATTCTCTTCTATTTTTTCATTCCTTTGGATTAGTGTTACAGTGCCTTGATTTCTCAAATTGCCACTAGCTTCCAATATCTCCATTCTAATTTTTAAGGAAATATCTTCTTCAGTAAGCTTTTGGACTTCCTTTTCCATTTGGCCAATTTTGCTTTTTAGGGCACTCTTCTCCTCATTGGTTTTTTGGACCTCTTTTGCCATTTGGGTTAGGTTATTTTTTAAGGTGTTATTTTCTTCAGTAATTTTTGGGGTCTCCTTTTGCATCACTTTCAGTTTTTCCTCTACTTCTCTTACTTGCTTCTCAAAATCCTTATTGAGCTCTTCCATGGCATGGGACCAATTCATATTTTTCTTGGAGGTTTTGGATGTAGGAGCTTTGACTTTGTTTTCTTCTTCTGGTTGTATGTTTTGATCTTCTTTGTCACCAAAGTAAGATAATATAGTCTGACTCTTTTTGTGCTGCTTGCTCATGATCTCAGCCAGTTACTTGAGTTATAAACTCTTTGTTAAGGTAGCAGTCTGTTTCCAGTGTGGAGAATGTACTGTCCCAAGCTTCAAGGGTTTTGTGCAGCTGTTTTCAAAGATACTTCTAGGAACCTGTAAATTTTCAGTTCTTCCAAGGTGCTATGAACAAGGGTGAGGTGTTTACTCCTTTCCTGGCCTGTGCTCTGGTTTATGATCACTCTTTGCTGTCTTGGAACTGTGAGGAGGGTTTCCTCTCCACAGCTACTACAAGCTCCACCACACCAGCGCTCCTCCTCGACCCAGGACCGCCCCCCAAAACTGTGACCCAGATCCAAGCACAGGCAAAGCAAGAGAATCCTGCACCAGCAGAGAGATCCCCGTAACCCCCCTCTGATCAACCACTAGATTCCCCCTCAGTCTGTGGGCTGGATGCTCAGGAAGCAGCCACCACCCCAGGGGTTGGGACCCTGCACTTCTCTTTCAGCGCTGCAGAAATAGACTCCCACTGACCTTCTAAGTTGTCTTTGGCATTCATGGGTGAGAAGTCTGGAAACCGCCACAGCTGCCTGTGATTCGGTCCTCTGAGGCCTGCTCCAGGTTCCCTGCGGCCTGCGTGCCCATGCCGAACTGCACTCCTCTCCCAGCCCGGCACAATATACCTTTCTGATCAACTATCCAGGCTGTCTTTGGCTGGAAATTTGTTTAACTCTGTCTTTTTGTGGGTTCTGCTGCTTTAGAATTTGTTTAGAATCATTTTTATATAGGTATTTGGAGGGGTTTGGGGGAGAGCTCAAGCAAGTCACTGTTTTTACTCTGCCATCTTGGCTCTGTCCTAAAATATACTTTTAAAAAAAGTTGAATGAGAGGTGTTCCAGTTTGGAAGGCTCACCAGGATCCCTTTACTTGTAGACTCCACAGATCAGTGTAGAGCTAGGGTTAATATTTTTTGTATTCTGGACCCCTGTGGCAACCTGATGAGGCCCATGGACCCATTCTCAAAACAATGTTCTAAACGTACAAATTAAGACACTTATAGTTTCAAGAGGAATCAATTATATTGAAATGTAGCTTTATATATGTATATATACATATATATGTGGTATAGATAGGTATACATGTGTATATAGAGGTCTATATCTATCTTTGGCAGTTTATGGAGACAGTTGTGAGATATACACACACAAACATATGTGTGTGTAGGTATATATACATATATTGTTGTTCAGTCATGTCTGACTCTTCATGAGCCTGTGGACCAAAACATCCATGGGGTTTCCTTGACAAAGGTACTGGAGTGGTTTGCCATTTCTTTCTCCAGTGGATTAAGGCAGAGGTTAAGTGACTTTCCCAGGATCATGCAGTGTGTTTGAGGCTGGATTTGAACTCTGGGCTTCCTGACTACAGGTCCAGCACTGTGTTCACTGAACCATCTAACTGTTTCATACATATATATATATATACACACACATATATATATACACACACATATATGTATATATGTATATGTATATATATATGTATATGTATATATGTATATGTATATATATATATATACAGAGAGATAGAGAGAGAGAGAGAGAAATAGATATTCATAAGCTCCAGGTAAAAGGCAAGAGCACTGGGTGTAGGTTCAGAAGACATGGGTTCACATTCTGACTCCAACACTTATTTGTTATTTGATCTTAGGTAAATTGTTTCACCTCTCTGAGACTCAGTTTTCTTTCTATAAAGTGGGAGTAATGATGTTTGCAGTTCTTACTTCAAAGGGTTATCATGACAGTCCAATGGCTAATTTATGTACAACAATATTTAAAGTCAGCAGCTGTTATTACTTTCTACTGTCATAGGTTCATAAGAGCATAATATAATATACCCCAGAGATCTTAGGGACAATCTAGTATAACATCTTTGTTTTAAAAAGAAAACTGAGATCCAGAATGGATCTATGGCATGGACCAAAGACAGACATCTTGTTGTATTACCTGGGCATGCAAGGACAGGGCCCCGAGGGAATGTCTTCTAACCTTGCTCATGAACACAGATTAGATCATTGTTACCTTGGAAGGCACAGAGAGCCTGGCCCAGAGAAAATAAGACACAAGATAGTTAATTTTTCAAGAAAGGGAAGGAATCATGACAGTAACTACCTTCAACTGTCTGGGAAGGGACCAAAGATGTACAAGGGAAGTACAGGAAGACATTACATGAGGAAAATCCTGACTTGGTCAGCTCAGGAGGAACAGTAGAACAATCAGGGACAATGAGAGGTCCCTGGGCCAGGGAAGACAGAGGCTAAGTCTTGAGAAACTTGGGGCAAGAGTCTAAGGAAGGTTTTTAAAGAAGGGAGAGAGTTAAAAGCAAACAGCATCCAAGGGCCTACAGGTTTCTCCTCTTTAGACTTAGGCAGCTAGGTAGTTCAACCAAGTGAGCACCTGTCTTGGAGTCAGGAAGGTTTGAATTCAAATTCAGCCTCAGATCCTTGCTAGCTATGGGAACCTGGGCAAGTCGCTTAACTTCTGTGTGCCTCAGTTTCCAAATCTGTAAAATGGACCTCCCAGGGTTTTTTTGAGGATAAAATGAGACAATATTTGTAAAGTGCTTTGCAAACCTTAAAGAACTATATAAATTCTTGCGATGATGATGATGTTGATAGTGGTGATGGTGGTGATAATGATGATGATGGTGGTGGTGGTGGTGGTGGTGGTGGTGGTGGTGATGATGATGTTACTGATGATGATGATGATAATGATGGTGACCATACTGTTGAGACACTGGTATTTTCCTTTCACTTCTATCTTTATCCATCCCCTGTCAAGGTCCGTAAGCACACAATGCATGGAATCACACAATCAGCCAGTGGGTGCATAAGTGGTCTTACTGAAGTTGATAAAGTATTGCACATTTCAAATAGGCAGATGCTTTACAAGTATAATGCTCATAGATTTAAGTTAGCTCCAAGAAACTTAATTTACTCATCAAGCTCCAATATGGTCTCTAATTTCCCTTCCTAGTTCCCCTTTGCTATTATTACCCCAAATCTTGCCCAGGGTCTCTTCTCTCAGTGCATTGGAGCAGTGAAGAAGCAAAGCATTTCTTTCTGGCCTTTTTTATCCTCTCTTGTTTCAAGTCAAAAATCTTTCCACAAATGTCTATACTCAGTTGAATAATTCTATCCTCCCATAGATTCCCCCATACACAAATTTCCTGAAATAGTCAGAAATAGCCTTTTGCATCACATCAATAATTGGTTGCTGAATTTGAATTTTAAAAAATTCAAGCCACTTTTTCTCTTTCCTGCCTACTAGTTAACTTCCCTAAGCTACAATTCCTCCACCCCTGGCCTTCTCTTATGCCACCCACCAGAAGCTCTTCAACAACTTCCATCAAGTTATCCTGCTGTCTCATTTAGCTCTTCTTAAAAGCTCCCTTCATTTTTATGTTCATATTCCAGCATGCAAATCCCCACCTCTGCTCCATCACATACTCCCCAACAACCCAAATGAGTAGTTCAGAAGTCACACTTTTCTGATCTTGTCATTTTCTCAGTACAAATATAAGCATTTTCCCACATTTATAATATTCTCTACAGTATAAAAAAAGTAGCTATGAATTTCACAGCTGGGAGGGGGAAAGGAAAAGGTTGCCTCAGGGTTGTTTCTCAGCTGATAGTGAGCTCAGAGTTCCACCATATGCCAATTCTCCACCAAGAAAGCCACTCTTGGCTCCCAAACTTGACTCTGGAGAAGAGAAATCAGTTCAACATGACAAAGTTTTTCTTTCAGCCCCTTAGAAGACAGATTGTATCTGTTCATTGAAAATGGGGAGCATTCTTGAGTACAAGCACCCACTCATGTCCATAAAGTGCTGAGCTCAGAGAAGGTCTGTCAGGCTAAGCATAGAGGGGATTTAAGGGAAGGTAAAGTCATTGCAATGATAAGCTCATAGGATTTAGAGTTAGAAAGAAGAGAAATGGCTTTTCCAAGGTCACATGGGTAGTAAGAAGTAAGACTGGTATCCATACACAATTCTTCTAACTCCAAATTCAGTACTCTGTCCATCACTTTGGAGAGTATATGAACCCCAGTCCTTCACATATAGATTATTAACCTTCTCCTTCTGACCTCACCATTTCTGCTACTGTCAGTGCTTCGGTCACTACTGTTCAACCATTCTGTCATGGTCATAATCTTGTTGTTATTTTTTTTACTTTTCCTTCTCACATGCAATCACTTAGCAAGTGTTGACTATTCTATCTCTGATAAATATCTTTATTTTTCCTCCTCTCTATTCCCACTGCCACCACCCCAGCATGAGCCTTTGTCACTCTCAGTTCTAACAATTCTTAGTAACCTCCTACTTTATCTTCCTACCTCTCTTCAATCCATTCTTTATACCACTGCAAAATAACCTTTTAGAATCTGCATGTGTCTACTCAAGTATCTTTCTATGATCAACTGAGCAAATTCCAAATGTCTTTGACTGTCATTCAAGACCGTTCATAATCTAGAACCACCCAGTCAGTCCTATCTCATGTTACTCCTCTCTACATATTCTATGCTCCAGCCAAACTGGACACTCTTTGTACCATAAGACACAAAGTGTGGTCTCTTACTGTCATATCTTTGTCCAAGCTGTTTTCCATGCCTAGAATGCACTATATCCCCTCTTCACCTACTGAATTCCTACTCATTCCCTCAGAGTCCTACTCAAATGCTATCTCCTTCATGATCCTACCAGGTAACAATGACCTTTCTCCTCAAACCTCACATAACACTTTGTTTCAAAATTCTTGAATGTGTTTATCAGGTAATGTTGTGTATTCTGTTTATCTATGTTGGTCTTATCTTCCTACAAGACTATAAGCTCCCTGAGGCAGTGAACATATCTTAACTAAATTTTGTTAATATCTACAACACCTAGGCAAAGAATTGGAGATTGAGGAAATGACCATCAACTGGGGAGTAGCTGAACAAGCTGCTACATATGATTGTGATAGAATACTATTGTGCTATCAGAAATGATGAGCAGGATGATACCCAAAAAACCTAGAAAGATTTACATGAACTGATGCAAAGTGAAATGAGCAGAACCAGGAGACCATTGTACACATTAACAACAATATTGTACAATGATCAACTATGAATGATTTAGCTATTCTCAGCAATATAGTGATCCAAGAAAATTCTGAAGGACTTACGATGAAAAAATGCTATCCATCTCCAGAGAAAGAACTGATGGAGTCTGAATGCAGATCAGAGCTTACTTTTTCATTGCTTTCTTCATTTTTCTTGGGTTTTTTGCTGGGGCTTTTTTAGGTCTGTGTTTTCTTTCACAACATGACTAATGTGGAAATATATTTTGCATAACTGCATATGCATAACCTATATCAAATCACTTGCCTTCTCAATGAGGGGGAGTGGAGAGGAAGGAAGAAAATTTGGAACTCAACATTTTTAAAAAGTAGAAATGTTAAGGATTGTTTTACATGTAATTTGGGGGGGATAAAACATTAAATCATTTTTTTAAAAAAATCTACAATACCTAGTACAGCACAATATTCAGCACACTGTAGGTGCTTAAGGAATGTTTGTTGCATTGTATTTTTATTATTGCATTGTTGTCCTGTCTGTTCTCTTGGCTTCCAGTCCCTCTCCCTTCAACACATCCTGAACACAAATGCCAAAGTAACTTTCCTAAAATACTGTCACCATAATATCACTTCCCTCCCTCCCAACCCTAATTAAAAAAAAAACTTTCAATCAATCTCCTCCTTTTAGTCTAACAATCAATCAATTAACAAGCATTTATTACATGCTCACTATGTACCAGGTGCCCTGTACACATCCTATCTCTCAAACAAGATTATAAAGTCCTCAGGGCAAGGATTGTGTTCCCTTTAACCTAGCATGTCACTGAAAAGCTCCAATGATTTTCAAATAGAGAATATACAACCCCTTGTTGAGGACACTATAGACAGGGCTTCCAATTTGTATAGAAATTAAGTAAGATTATCATGTAGCCTAAATTGGTGATTCTGTGACAATGATTTTATTTTAATTTCAACAAACATTTAGTAAATCTCTACTAGGGGTAAAGAACTGTGCTTAGTATGGGGAGGATATACAAAGTTTAGATAAAGCATGATACCTTCATGGAATGAATGAATTTTTAAAAATCATTTATTTAACACTTACTATGTGCCTAAATGCTAGAGATACGAATACAAAATAGATTAAAAAAAAACTCTGTACTCACAGAGCTTATGTTCTAAAAAGGGAAGAGAATACTTATGGGAGATCAGTAGCCGGGGAAGGGAATTCTGGCCTGGGGTTGATGAGCTGATCCATATGGCAACTGAATGATGTGCACTTTTTAAAAAATATGGTAATATTGATTTGATTGTTATGTCCAGAGCAAGAGGTGAAAAGGTGATGGGTGGAGTATGTCTAGCAGATAACAAAATGACCTGGGTAAACAATTAGATGGATGTGAATGTGAAACAAGGTCTGCAGTCTGGGACCGAATAGATATACTGAGCTAAGTGAACTAATTTATGCTTACTCAGTCATTGATTAAGACAACTAGACCTCAAGATAGGATTCCCAAAGATGGGTCAATTAACTTTCTCAGGACCAGGGGACATGAATTCTAGCTATCTAGTGCAGAGTATCAGTGCTCTGGAGGTAACAGCACAGGTGGGGAGAAGTGGGTCAGTGACAGTAGGCATTTGGCAAGATGGCATGGGTGGATGGCAGGATGGAATGGGAAAGTGAAGCATGAATGGAGTTTGGGTGGAGTAAACTATGGTGATGATGGTAGACCATGCATTAGGAATACAGATCCAAATGCAGCAGGAGGTCATATCTATTAAGTGGATGGATGAGACCAAATGGAAAAGAGGCTGCCCCTTTCCATTACAGAGAAAGAAGCATGGTAAATGGAAAAAGTGATGAACTTGGAGTCAGTGGAACGAGGTTCCAATCCTGGATGGGTCACTTCCTACCTCTATAACTCTGAGCAAGTCATTTAACTTCCCTAGTCCTCCGTTCCTCATCTGTACTAGATGACCTCTGAAGCCCCTTCTATCTCTAAACCTATGACTCTATAATCTTCCCACAAGGTCTTGGGTATGTTACAGTACACCTAAATGGAATAAGTCAATCACCAAACATTTATTAAAAGGGGCCATCAGGGAGCCACAATCACATTGGTGGAATGTTGAAAAGAAGGTGGCTTCTCAAGGAAAGACTAAGCTAGAGGGAGCCGAGGAAACCAGTATATGTAGTGTAATAGGGATAGTATAGAAAAAACTCATGGAAGCCATTGGCTGCATTTTGTTAATCTAACCTTAACCATAGAGAAGTCCAATCATTCCCTTCTTAGTTCCTCCCTTCCATCAGAAAACTCCATTTCAATTCCATTTCCAATTTCCAGGAATAATCAGTTACCTCCTCTTTGATGCAACTGAGGAAGCCTGGAGCCTGCCTCTGACCTGTCAATTACAAACCTTCTCCCCACTGCTGCCTAAATTGACAGCAGGCACTCTAAGCTGGCAGCCCCAGTGGAGCCATTGACAGAATGGAGCTGGCTTTTGGCATCTCCTGGGGCCCATTCATTTATTTAGCTGCTTTGAAAGAAAGTTTCATCTTGGCACCTCTGAGTCTACTGTCATCTGGCCCTGCATTTTTTGAGCACTCCGAACACATGATCACAACCCCAGCCACAACTATATAGCTTGCACATGGAAAAGACAGGTCCTCAATCAAGTCCCTTAGGCAGCATGATATTGTAACAAGAGCATTGGCTCTGGAGCTGGGGAAGGAGTGTTGAATGAAACCCCACTTCTCCCTGCCATTTAAAATCTTTGTGACCTTGGGCAAATTTAACTTTCCTGGACCTCAGCTTCCAATCTATGAAATGATGGTGCTGGACCAAAAGGCCTCTAAGGTTGCTTCCAGGTCTAAATGCTAAGATGATCCTAAGATTCTAAGGATGTGAGGCCCAGTACAGCATAGGCTACTATCTTGAGCCCAGTACCATCAAGCAAGAACACCTGACCACAGCTCTAACTAGGGTGAGATAACTAAGTCTTTTCCCAGGCTGCCAGAATGTACAGGGGGCAATGACAGTACTTTCAACATAATAGGAACAATGAAGCTTATCAACTAATTAGCAAGAATAATGAGTTAAAAAGGGAATATACCACCCCCAATGCCACATTCCTGTTAAGCTCCCCCCAAGCCTCTCCCCTCACCCTAATATTGGTATCCTTGGCAGGCAGCATCATAGTGTCCTTAGGTCTCCATCCCCACCCACTATCAACTGAGTCGATGACATGTTTTGTGCAGATGCTCCTGGGCACAAAAATCACTAATTATGGCTCTTCTCCTGACCTACCTCTCTCCCTCCTAACCATTTTCTTGGTTTCTTGGTCTAACCCTTTTGCTGCTCATTCCAGGACTAATGGAATAGAGCAAGAGTTAACAAGTGTTCAAGCCCTTGGATCTATTTAGAGAGAAGGCCAATTTGCTTTGATTAAATGCAAGGTAGCGTTCAATTAGGGGAAGATAAACACAACATATCAACCCTCGATGATAATTTTAAAATCTGAAGTTAGTGCACACATAGGCTCCCATAATAAAAATTTACTAATTGAATGATGATGGAGTTTTTAAGATCTTGCCATTCTTATGGAGTGTGTATGAAGGACACCCCTAATGTTAATTAGAGTTCGCTTCATTAACAACTTAACAGAAAGGCCACACTTTTTGAAATTATTTGGGATCCTATGAGGAATGAAAGTTGATGGAAGGAAATTACCATGAGTATCTTTTACATCAGTTAATGAAGGGTGTGATGTATAAATCATTAACAAGGGCCATATGGTGACAGTCAGCAAGAGAAAGGAGAACGTGCTGCTTGTGTAACGAGGCTGGACAGATGGCTACAGATAATGTGTGCATGCACATGCCTCTTCACACATGTGCCCCATGTGATAGTACAGACATGCTTCACCATGAAAACTGCAGGATAGCTTTATTTTCTCAGATAGCTGTGGCTTACACCTCTGGGCTCATCCTTTTAGGTCAGAATTCATCCCCAACAGAGTGCTAGAGCATTGACAGGATGCAAATGCTTAATGATTCATTATTCATCAGTCTGTGCTCTTATTGGAAGGATATCTTTCTGCCTATGATAGACTCACCCACAACAGTCCTAGTAGGAGCAGATTTGTCTTTTGAGAATGTATGTTCTGGGCCATGATGATCGCAAAAGCAAATGACCTTCTAGGAGACCAGGACCTTTGGTACAGGGTCCAACTCACTGAGTGTGTAGCAGCTGCTGTTCCACTCTGGGAATGTCAAGGTGGTCTGTTATTCTTATAGTCTCAATGGGGATGGTATAGTAACATTCCTCAGGAATGGGGCACCCTCTACATGGTCTTATACAGGATCACAGGTCTCAAGCTGAACGGGATCTTAAGTAAGACACGACACTGCCTCATCCATTCCAACCCCTTATTTACATATAAGGAAACAGGCCCAGAAAGGTTGTGACTTGCTCAGGGTCACAGTGGTAAGTAAGTGGCCAAGCTTGGATTTGAACTTGGTAAGGGCAATATCCTGACTCCTCCCTTTCCCCATGCCAGTTAAGCCAGTTTTTCCTTAAAAGGTATTGAGACATTCCTCAAGATGTGGTTGGCTCCAAGAGTGTTGACATCACTTCCCTTATCATCTAAGTACAAAGCAGCCATGAGGATCTGGGAACAGTCAATGCACATTTATTAAGCACCTACCATGTGCTAGGCACTGTGCTAAGTGCTGCCCGCAACCCCCAGAAGGGATAGCTCTCAGGTGCTTGTTTGTTGGATCTCAATGGAGTCAGCTGAAGTAACTCAAAGGGTCTTCATACCTAGCCTTGTTGAATAGCCTCCTGCTATGGCTAAGTAAATTTCCTTTTGTTAATTACTGAATGATCTATGAGTCAAAATGAATGCCTCATTTTGTTCCACTATCGAATGCAAACTACCAGGAGACTGGCTTAAGTTAGAACTAGCCCAGAGTACCATGCAGCCTTGGAAATGTGGTTGACATGACTGAATAAAAAAAAAAGAATTCAGTCTGGCATTGCACAGTGAAGAACACCAATGCAGCTGTCAGAGGACCTGGGTTCAAATCCTGTGACATAATATGTGTAACTTTGGGCAAATTTACTCAACTTCATCTTCCTTGTCTATAGAATAAGGAGTTTGGACTAAGTGACCTCTGAGTTCTATATATATGACCTTTTAGTCCTGGTTGGCTAAAGAGAAAGAAAAGGTGCTAATTCAATACTTATTTGCTCATCACTCCACTGAGTTGTGGGGCTGACCCTGAATTCTCTAAGGCCATGCCAGTGACTTGTAAACACTGGCAGGTCTTACTGATCTAGAAAAACTTTGAGTGAAAGTCTGACAATAGATTGTGTGTCTGTCATCCAGGTTCCAGCTTAGCTAAATTTAGCCAGGCTCATCACCAGAATTGGCTACCAGGTGTTGAACTTTTTTTTTCCCCCAGCAATAGCAAATTAGAACTGCACGCTAAGGGATGGAGGAGGCTACAATCTCTGCTGGCAAAGGAAGCACACACATCAAGTGGGGAGGCAAATCCTTGAAATATCAAATCACTCCTCTGCAACCTGTTAAATAGACTGCAAAGAAGGAGCAGGCGAGACCATCTCAAGCACCGTCCTGGGAGTGCCATGAATGAACAAGGGACTCTTCTTGATTGGCATCTGTTTGGGGGCATCTTCTATAGGTACCTCAGGCTACTCTATTGGGAACAGATTAAAACCTGCTCAGTCGTGTGGAATATGGTCTGACCCATTTGCTCCGAGCAAGAACATCCTTAGGGAGCTGCAGCAGGCTTGGGATTTCAACGAGACAGCTCTATCCAACAGCCTGTTGCAAGTGCAGCTCATCTCATTGTCTGGCTTAACCCACATAGCAGCAGCAGCAGTGACTAGAAAAGTCATAAGATTCTGGGAGAAGAGGGGGGTAAATGCTCCCCAACCCTTCCTCCCTACCTTCCCAGCTCCCCAAAGCAACATAGATCCTGCAATAAGCAAAGCCAAGAAAAGGAGTTTCTAGAATTGCACTAGGAGATGGAGTGTGGTTCTTTATTAAGATTAAGTTGGCTCATCATTGTATGGCAGAGATGTCAGGAGTCAGCTGACAGTATTGGACAGAGACTGGCCCACTCTTGACTGTAATTAGGAGACAGTCTTCTGGCGGATAATACAGTGAAGATTGCCAAGCAGTGAATATACGGAGAAAGCAACTGTTCTTAAGAGATTCCATTAGCTCAAAGCACAGGCCACTTTTATAACGCAATGCTATGGGATGAAGCCTATTTGCTCACTACTGGGCTGTGCCCAGGTGAGCTGATCGTGGGAGGGATAATAATAAATAACAATAATAGCTTGCATCCTGAGTGTTTTACAATTTATAATGCACTTACCAGACATTATCATATTTGAGCCTCCCAAAAACCTAGTAATCATTGGTACAAGTGATTAAAAACACAACTGTCCCTATTCCCATTTTCCAGATAGAAAATAAAAGTTCCCACAGGTGAAGTGAATTTCCAAAGGACATAAAACTAAGTGACAGCAAAACCAGAACTCAAATTGGGGGTTGGTTTTTTTTTACTCCAAATCCAGAGATCACAACAGTGGAGAGCCTAGGTTCTAGGACTCCTGGAGTCCATGTAGGCACATGAATTTGAAGATAGAATGTCTTTTTAAGAGCCCAGTTAGATATGGTGATGAGAAATCTTAGGGCAAAAGCTACTGAAGAATATTAAAATCTATTGCACACAGTATCAGCAACATTGTGTGATGACTAACTTTGATAGACTTAGCTTTTCTCAGCAATACAATGATCCAAGACAATTCCAAGGGACTCATGATGGAAAATGCTAACCATATCCAGAAAAAAGAACTATGGAGTCTGAATGCAGGTCAAGGCAGACTATTTTCCTTTTTGTTTTGATTCTCCTTTCGCAATATGACTAATGTGGAAATATGTTTAATATGAGTGTATATGTATAGCCTACATCACGTTGTTTGCCATCTTGGGAGGGGAGGAGAGAGGAAGGGAGGGAGAAAAAAATTTGGAACTCAAAATCTTATAAAAGTGAATGTTGGGGGGAGCAGCTAGGTGGTGCAGTAGATAGAGCTCCGGCCTTAGAGTCAGGAGGACCTGAGTTCAAATCTGGCCTCACACACTTGACATTTACTAGCTGTGTGACCCTGGACAAGTCACTTTACCCCAATTGCCTCACCAAAGAATGAAGTGAATGTTGAAAACTATCTTTATTTGTAATTGGAAAAAAAAATACTATTACAGGGAAAAAAAGAATATTAAGAATTATCATATTGCTTGCTTTCTCAATGGAGGAGAGCCTAGAGATAAATAATTTGGAACTCAAATTTTCTTTAAAATGAATTTAAAAAAAAATTAAAAGAGCATTTCAAAGTACCCACCATGTGACAGACACTGTTCTAGGTATATTTTTTAAAGTCTCTACTTTCAAGGACTTTCCTCTCTAGCAAAGGGGAGGATGGAGTGGAAATACAAGATATAATGCCCATCTACATTCTTTTTTCCTAGTCAAATATTTCCCCCCAACTAAATACATCCTTCAAAGCAAGGCCCTTGGTCAGAGGTATAGAAGACCAGGAAGGGCTCAGTGGGCAGAGCAGATGGTATAGATATGTGTGTGGTTTCCTCCCCAAATAGAGTGTCACCTGGAAGAAACCAGACCCAACCCAGTCTTCCCCTTCCCCCCCACCCAGCATCAGTCCTTCCTGCAGAAAAAGATTCAATCCCCCTAACTAGGAAAATCAATAGGCTTCCCCCCCACACACACCAATGTCTAAACAGCTATTTGACTGCTCTGCAACAGGGGGGAGCTGTTGAAGTTGTTCTTTGTATCAGCAATTGCCTTTAAAGACTGATTCTCCCAAGTCTGCAATATATATATATATATATATCTATATATAGATATAGATATAGATATATTAATAAAAATGTACAAATGACTTTATAGCTTTGATTAAGTGAGTTCTGAGGAAATAGCCATATGAACTGTTAAGGAAGACTAAAGATATGGTGATAAGGAAGCTTCTTTGAAACTCTGCTTTTTGAAAAAGAGATGTCATGAGACATGAATGTGACCAAAGGCCCTGATAAAAGCTATGTCATCTTTTTGCCATCAAGGCTGGTGAGGTATGAAAGAGTCCACCAGGCTAGAGATCTTTGCCGCCTTTAAAGTGGGGCTGATTAACATGCATTCAAGTCTTCCTGAGAATGGGTCCGGCCAAAGGTTATCCATGAGACATTATTTTAATGAGCCCTGGAAAGCCATCACTGAGAGGAATTTGGGGCAGGCTGGGGCATTTCATGTTTCTGGAAGGGAAATAGTAAGAGAAATTCATTAATCCAAAAGTTGATTTTCCCACACAGCATCCATCCCCCGTGGTTGGGGAAACTGCTGCTCGCTCGGACTCATGTTTGAGATTCAAATATCCTACCCCACCCCACCCAGAAACAAGAGAAGCAGCAGGATGCTGTCATGGAGAAATCTAATCCTATCTATACTGCTAATTAACTGGGTGACCTCTTTGGGCCTCAGTTTCCTCATCTCACCACCACTTTCCTGTTCTGGAACCATAATTAAATTAATACTGACATTGCTACTAGAAAGGGTGTGTCCAACAAGGCTCCCTAAGGCTCCAGTTGCCATCCTTGTGACTTCTCAGAACAAAACAACCCTCCCTGGCCACCACTTCTTTAATATGTGTTGTTTCCCCCATAGGGGCAGTTAGGTAGCATAGTAGCTAGAGCATTGAGCTTGGAATCAGACTCCTCTTCATGAGTTCAAATCTGGCCTCAGACACTTCCTAGCTTTGTGACCCTGGGCAAGTCACTTAACATGGTTTGCCTCAATTTCTTCTTCTGTAAAATGAGCTGGAGAAGGAAATGGCAGACCACTCCAGTATCTTTGCCAAGAAAACCCCAAATCTGGTCATGAAGAGTCTGTGCTGACAAATAAAAACTTTCCAGTCTACAGAAGAATTTTTACAAAGACTAATCTGCATGATGGCAAAAGTATTGCAATGTGACTGCCAGAAGATACAGTTGGTCCACTTGGCCTCTTGAATGACAGGTACTGGTATTCATGCTACCTGACCTGTTCTCTCAGGAATGTAAACAGTTTATAGAAACCTGACCCTATTAGTACTTTTGGCAACAAATCAGAATTCTCTTCAGAGTCATGGGAAGTCTAAAGGTAATGAAAAGTGTAGATAAGAAGGAAATGTCATATATTTTCAGAAAAACTGGACTTGAAGTCAGAAAACCTGGGTTCACATCCTTGCTCCAAAACTTACTAGCTGTATGATTTGGGGCAAGTCTCTTTACTCTTTCTGGATCCTTGTTTTAGACTCAGATTTCTAGTTTCTCTCACATTTTCTGATTCTGTGACATTCAACCCAACAAGTTCTGTCTGATGATAAAAAATCTTTATGGTATAATTGGATTTACAAAGAAAAGAGACCTTCTACTTCCTATAGAATGCAAGTTCCTCAGGGGCAGGAATTGTTTTATTATTGCCTTTGCATCCTGCAGGCCTAACACAGTATCTGCTATTTGTTGTTGTTGTTGAGTCTTTTTGGTAACATCCAACTCTTCATGATCCCATTTGGGGGTTTTCTTGGCAAAAGTACTGGAGTGGTTTTCTACTTCCCTCTGCAGCTCATTTTACAGATGAAAAACTGAGGACAACAGGGTTAAGTGACTTGCCCAGGGACACACAGCTAGTAAGTGTCTAAGGCTGGATTTGAACTCAGGAAGATGAGTCTTCATGGTTCCAAGCCCAGTTCTCCATCTACTACACCACCTCACTGCCCAGTATCTGCCATATTGTAGCCATTTAAGAACTGCTTGTTGATTGTGTGACTGGAGATCACTAGTCCAACTCTTTTGTTTTATAGATGAAGAAACTGAGACCCAAAGAGGGGAAGGGAACATACATTTATTAAACACCTACTATGTGCCAGGCTCTGTACTAAACACTTTACAGATATTATCTCATTTGATCCTCACAACAACCCTATGAGATAGGTACCATTATTATTCCCATTTTACAGTTGAGGTATGTGAAGCCAATAGAGGTTAAATAATTTGCCCAGGGTGACAGTTGGTAAATATATGAGGCTAGATTTGAACTCAGGTTGTCCTGACTCTAGGTCTACCACATTATCCACTGCGTAAACAGCAGGGCACAGTGGAGTCAGAGAACCTCAGTTCAAATCTTGCTTTGACCTGTGTGACTTGAGGCAACTTACTTCTGACCTTCAGACTCTTCCTCAGTAGAATAAGATCGTTGGATCCAATGATCACTAAGGTCACCTCCAGATACAGGTTAGCTTCTAAGTTATTGAGTTAGGAAGAAACCCAAAGCCTCTGAATCTAAACCATAATTTTCAAGACCAGGCTATTAGAGGTATCAAGTGAGTAAATATGTAAAGCATTTTGTAAACCTGAAAGCATTATATAAATGCTAGCTATTATCCTTATTATCCTTTATAAAACTATATAGACCATCAAAAGGCACAAGATAAGGCAATCCTACTAGTTAGAAAAGAAAAACACCCCCAAGGGGACTAAATCTTAGCATTTACATTTTCTTTAAAAATGAAATCTCATCAAATCAGGTACACACCTGGCTCTTCATCTTAGTGCATCCCTAAGGTTGGTTGTACATTAGCAAAAGGAGCTAGCATGTGCAAAATCATAGCTCACTTCAGCATTGCATTGACATTGCTACAATGGCTTGCCTCTCACATGGCTAACTCCAAGCCAAGGGATGTATCCTGATATGTCTAGATTCTGTCCAGCTGCCACATTGGCATCATGCAATCCAGTTTCTTAGCCTTGGTTTGGCTATGTGGCATCATTAGTAAAAATCTTATCTAGGTAGCTATGTTGATACTATTGATTCAATTTGACTCTACATGTATACGTGTATCTATACACATACATGTATAGATGTATATGTGTGTCTACATGTATGTCTATAATCATACATGTGTGTATTGTGTATGTATATATACACACACATATCTATCTTGTAGAGATTTTGGTTGTGGTGTGTTTATGAAAATTGCAAATAGGATTGCTGGGCTATATATTCAGTACTTGATTAATAAAAAGATAAAGCTGGATTTATACTCACATAAGGGGCAGAGTCATAGCTCACATTACCAAGAGCCATCATAGATGACAATGGCATCTGCTTGTCTCAAGAAGAGTAAATCACCTGCACATTTCACCTCTTGCAGAAGCCTGGAAGAGGGGAGAGAGAGTCAGCAAATGGAAGGAGGCTTCCTTCGCATCTTGAATCAAGAAATGGTAATTCTCCCGGAGACTCGACGGGGCCGAAATATGTGATGATATTGAGCATCTTCAAGGAGAAGAAATATAGGAATGTGTTAGTAAATATGATGAGCTGTATTTCAGTGGTTCAAAAAATGTGCAACCGGTAATACTCATAAATATTTAATAATAAATGGGATATATAAAGACAAAGGGGGATACAAACACATTTATTACATAGTATTAAAAATGCATCATAAACATTTGTTGACTAAAATTGTATTTCAATTTATATAATTCCCCTCAGACACAGTTTCATTTGTGATGACAAACAGTGGCATCACCTGGAAGAGTGAGATGAAAGATTGAAAGATGCTTCTTCCTGGATCCTGAGCCCTCTGTTGCGTGTTTTAGAAAAGTCAAATGCTCGGCTTATTTTCCACCTTGACAAAAGCGGTTGATCACAAGGACAATCTGGTCATCCGGGTCACTAATGTAGAAATTCTTCCTCTTTCAAATGTTGGGGGTGGAGTAGGCAGTCTTCATAAGACTGCTAAGATGCTGCCATGCAGAAAAATAAAACAGAAGGGAAAGGGAAAGCCCTTTCATCCTAGGCATGGGCTAGGTTAGCATGGGGAAATGCCATAATGGTCACAAGTCATAATGGTCACATCCGACTTTCTGTAGCACTTCATCAGGGAAAAAATGAACTGCCACAAACAAAGGAACATTAGGCAAGAACAGCACAGAAGCCTAATAAACCTCTTCATAAAAATTTAAAATTGCTGCCTCATTTATCTGCAGCAAGAGGCAGACAGCACTGGGAGTATGCCTCTTCCTTCCTCTCCAAATCCAGGGACAATTTACTGGCTTCTAAATAAAAAAATAAATAAAGTAAAAGGAAGGAGTCTCTGTATAGTCAATGATTTATTCATGGAACTGAGAAAACTCTTCCCCTCTAAAATGATATTTTCCTGGGTTCTAACCCTTCAATCTTCCTCCAGTCTGGGAATATGTTTCTCTCCTCTATGTATTTTTCATTGGTTCCCATTATTACATGACACACCATTCACCTCAATCTACGGTGTTGACATCTCAATGGGGTTTCTTCTGTTTGGAGAGGTGGGCTGCTCCCTGACTTAGAAATGAATGCTTCATCTTGCCTGAAGAACTGAGCAGTTCTGTCCTCTGGGAAGTGGCCTGAAGACCTCTTTCCTCCCTTCCCCACAGCTGCAAGAATCCTTGGCCAGAGAAATGGGAAACAGCGAGATCTGTGGTTGATGATGTCCACAGTTTATA
This sequence comes from Vombatus ursinus, assembly GCF_900497805.2. NCBI lineage: Eukaryota > Metazoa > Chordata > Mammalia > Diprotodontia > Vombatidae > Vombatus > Vombatus ursinus. Next base: position 44,977,311 of record NW_020954576.1, read on the forward strand.
CTTGGGACATTTTAGGTCACCTACCTCAGAGAGGAGACAGAGAACAAGCAAATGACCTAGCAATCCATTTTTGGAAGGACACAGAATCATCATTGCCAGTTGTTTGGGGTTCCAAGCTGCCAGGTCTTCTAGTATGGTTGCCAGTAGAGGGGAAATTAAACCTATTGGAGAAGTCCTAAGAAATCTTAGTAGAAAAAAATGAGCATAGAGAAAGCCAATGACTTTTCAGTAAAAGAACAACCTACCTAGGAGGTGTTCCAGTCAAATAACCCCTCAGTGTGCAAGCCCAGGAGCAAAACGTTGATTTAATAATGGTTGATATATCCCAGAGCTAAATATTTATACTCTGAAGATTTAGGGGGTATACTTCCTATTTAGGGTGCAGAACCTGACATACCCCTACCTCTTTGTACTCCACCAGACTATACCAAAAAGCACAACCTCAGTCACTCACTTGGCCTCAAACCATCCCCCCCAGATGCTTGTCTCCCTGCCCCACCTCTCCTATCTGACTCCCTAACTCACACAGAGATGAGAGCCTGATTCTCTGAGGAATGCCCTACTCCTCCTCCTAGAATAATTGTACCCACAATCAGATTGCCTTCTGTGCCACTGCCACTACTGCCTTCAAATGTGTTTGCCCTTTGAGCAAATGTTCCTTATTATGACTCTAAGTAGACTTACAAGCAAATCTTGTAAATCTTAGGCAAAGCTAGAACTTCAGGTGATAGTATTTGTTTTTAGGAACATTCATTTCAATAGGCTCTGAGCTAAGGGTCATCTGTTCTGACTTATCTCCCATCTTTCCTCTCCATCCATTAGAAGAGAGGTAGTCATGGTGTCAAAGAATGTGAACATCACCACTCTCACAGTTATTTCTCTTGTTGTTGCCACAGGTTGGCTTCATTATATAATAAAAAATAAAACAAGCTCTACATTTATAGCTTCATCCTTCTATTAGACATATATGGTGTTTGTTAAGTTCAGAATAAAAACAAAATGAGACAAAAATTTAAAAAAAGAAAAAATCAGATGGCCACCCATCCATGAGTCCACTCATATTATTGCCTATTACTGGTCTTAGGTTCTTCACAAAGGACCCACCCAAGCTGCTTGTGCTAGAGTCCTTCCTTTAAGTCTTTTTGTGTTTCAAAGGCCCCAGTGGAACACTCATGTTCTCAGCTAATTATCCTCCATTTGTGCCACATGACTCATCTGCCTCCTCTGCTGATCATGAATCTCCAGAATAATATATTCATTATGATACTACGCAAGTAAAGGTCATCATTGCAAAGACGAAGGAGTTTGGTTGATATTTTAAATTTTATTTTTCTCAATTACATGTAAAAACAATTTAACATTCATTTTTAAAATTTTTGAAGTACAAATTATCTCCCTCCTTTCCTGCCCTCCCCCTCATTGAGAGGCAAGCAATTTGATATAGGTTATACATGTGCAGTCATGCAAAACACATTTCCATATTAGTCATGTTGTGAAAGAAAGTACAGATCAAAAAAAAAGGAAAAATAAAGTTTAAAAAATATGCTTTAGTCTGCATTTGGACTCTATCAATTCTTTCTTTGAAGATAGATTTTTCATCTAAGTCTTTTGGATTTATCTTGGATCATTGTATTGTTGAGAATAACTAAGATATTCATAGTTGATCATCATACAATATTGCTGTAACCATGTACAATGTTCTCTTGGTTCTGCTCATTTCACTTTGCATTAGTTCATGTAAGTCTTTCCAGGTTTTTCAGAGAGCATCCTGCTCGTCATTTCTTATAACACAATAGTATTCCATTACAGTCATATGCCACAACTTGGTTAGCCATTCTCCAATTAATGGGCATCTCCTCAATTTTCCCTTCTTTGTTATCACCAAAAGAGCTGCTATAAATATTTTGTACACATAGTTCCTTCTCCTTTTTGTTTTTTATCTCTTTGGGACACCAACGTGGTGGTGATATTGCTGGGCCATAGGGTATGCATGGTTTTCTAGTCTTTTGGGCACAGTTCCCACTTGCTTTACAGAACAGTTGAATCAGTTTGAATCACTCTACCAACAGTGCATTAATGTCTCATTTTTCCCACATCCCCTCCCATATTTGTCATTGTCCTTTTCTGTCATATTAGCCAATCTGATAGGTGCAGGGTGGAAAGCTATTCTTGAGTGCTGTGTCAAATTTGCCTATCAAACTCTGCATATAGTAAGTACTGTATAAACATTTGTTGAATTGAATCAAATTGTTGCTGGTCTTTGACCATGCTATCAGTACCTTTCTCTCTCACCCCCTCTTCCCTTTTTCTTTTCCTCCCTTTGTTTTTTTCTCTAGTTCTTCTTTTCTTTTTTTCCCCCTTAAGTCTTTAAATTGTCTATTAAAAGCATTTTGTAGCCTAAGGGTCCCAAACTTCTTCATTTCCTTGAAGTCTGAGGATCACTAGAGGTGGATGAGGAGGTTTCCCATTAGTGAAGTCCCAAAACATGATAGCAGTGAAGGTGAGGGTGATGCATCTGCCAACTATGCTCTCCTCCTCCTTGTTAGGAATCCTGGAAGAACACGGGTGGCAAAGAGACAGAGGTGTACGACGGCAACAACCAGCCACGAAATCTACCAGGTAAGAATCTACTATCTTCTATTAGTTTCCAATCTAATGGTGGGGGAGCTCTTGATTTAGTCCCAGGACTAAAAAGTTGGCTTAGAAAATATATCATGATTAATGATAACTATGCTACCCATCCCCTGATGGAAAGGTAATGGATTCAAGATGCAGAATGAGCCACATGCTTTTGTACATGGACAATGGAGGAATTTATTTTGCTTGACTATACTTATTTATTACAAGGGTCTTGTTTTGCTTTTCTTTTTCTTTTAAACTGGGAGAGAGGAGATAGAAGGGAGAGAAAATAAATGCTTATTAATTGTGTTTTTTTTCAATGTAAAAATAACAACAAAAATAGCCTATGTTTTTCCTCCATTTTCAAAAGGATCCACTGCATAAAAGACACAATGAACTCAGTCCCTGAAGCAGTCCAAGGTAAGTTTAGCTCAATTCCCAGAGGTGCCCTGTGGGGATCTGGGCTTATCCATGGGGCCGCCAGTGGAATATATATTCAAGACTTTAAAAGATCTATGATTCTCTCAGTCTGGATATTCCCCCCACTGACAAACATAACAAACCCATTCTAAGCACCAGAGTAAACAATCTTCATGAACTTCTGGGACTAAAAATCATTAGCTTCTAGTGATGATTTTTCCCTCAGATGTAATTTCCTCATGTAGGGAACTCCTATTGTAGAAATTTCCTTCACCAATGCAATTTGGCAGTTCATCAAATGAGATAATATTTGTAAAGTGCTGAGCACAGTGCCTGGCACATAATAGGTGCTATATAAATGGTTATTCCCTTCCCTTCTCCCTTCACCTCCAACTTGTAGTCTGAGAGCTCCCTAAATCACCAAGAGGTGTGTCATATAGTATGTGGCAAAGGATTTATGAGTTCTTCAGTGTAGGAAATTCCCAGATGAAGAAACTCTTTCTACCAACATAGGTAAGCACCTTCTCAGCAATTTTGGACATGAGAGAGATCTTAGAGAATTGACTGAGTCATTAAGAAGTGACTTACCCAGGGTAACACAGTCAATATTTGTCAGAAGCAGGACTTGAACCCAGGTCTGATTTTGAAGCCAGCTCACTATCCATTATACCATACTGTCTGTCTATAAATATACATATAACAAGAACTAGTATTTGTTACACATAAGTTTGCAAAGTGTTTTTATATGTTATCTTACGTGATCCTCACAATAATCCTATGAAGTAGAAAGCTATTTTCATCATCATTTTACAGATAAGGAAACTGAGCCTGAGACACTAGATGACTTAACCAGTCACATAACTAGCTTCCAAGGCATGATTCAAATCCAAGTCTTCCTGACTTTAAGCCTAACACTTTCTCTGCTCTACCATCTTACAGCCTATAGATATGCAAATAGTATTATGAACACATATCTATACTATAAATATATATATGCAAACATATATATCTATAAACATGTCACACAAACACACATAGAGTAGTTAAGTAAATCTGCAATAAGTCAAGAAACAAATCAATAAAGCCAGTCTATTAGTGACATCTCAATGCTCTCTAAATATAGTACTTTGCAAGATTCTAGATGCAGCAATTCTGAGACATATCAGTGGAACCCATGGTATTAATCAAATTCGTGAGTGGCTGCTATAGCCCAAATGCCTAGGACTGATACATCATAACATGCTCACATCCATTGTAGAAAGAAAGAAAGCACCAGGGCACTGTGACATCATCAATCTAAGCAGAGGTATGGAACAGATTTCCTGATTACTAGGTTGTGATGCATCAAGCAGGAGCAGGCGTGGGTATTGCTAATCATTTAAATTTAGGGAGACTGAGCTCAGTGACATTATCAGGCTGACATTAAAGAGTGGCTTCTCTCTGATACCAGGGATATGTTGGTGTACCTTCTGGGATTTATTATCCAAGGAAGCCAATGGATGGACTCCCCTCTTTCCACTGACCTGTGGTTACTAGGGCCCTCATCACTCATCTGTATATCTGCTGCTAGCAGAAATATGTCTTCCTGAGCACCTCTGGCCCTCTGCCCCATGGTGATCTCCTTTTTAGGTCACATATCCCCAAAAAAAGTAGCATGCAACCATTAAGGAAACTGCACTTATATAGACATCCCCAGTTGAAACATCAAGCCCCAGTCTACCCCCAAACCATTTTGTTCCATAGTGAGATTTTTGTCCTTTTGATGTCCTTTTGACCCTTCAGTGTTGTGGGATTGCTACAATCTGTCAAATCTTCTTCTCAGAATACCCTTTGGATTTAGTTCATGAGAGTTGGGGGACTCTAGGTCTTCCTGAATCCACTATACCCTCAACAATAACAGACACATATGGCACTTCAAAGTTCTGAAAGTTTTATATATCTTATATCACAACAACTCGGTCTGTTAGGCTCTATAGACAAGCACCAGGCAGGAGTCCTTCTTCAAGACTGGAGACAGAATTTGTCTCATTTATCTGAGTAGACCCTTGACACTTAACTCTACTGGTCATTTTTGCACATGTGGACCCAGGGTTAGAGGTATACAGTTGCAGTCCCTGAAGTATGGTTGCTCAGAGAGTAGAGAATGAGATCCAGGCCTAGCAATGGCTCATCCTAAGCAGGTTGGATATTGATTGGCTCAGATGAAACTGTAGACTTCTAGCCTTGGGGTTAGTCTTTCACCAAAGACACAGGATGATAGAGCAAGTAGGAATTGAATGTGAAAATGGAGGGAGGAGTCCCACCAATTTCTTTCCCATACCCTTTATACTACCCCCTCTTCCTTTGCCATACAAAACCCTCCTCAAAGATGAGGCACCTTTGGCAAAGGGGTGAAACTCCTGGGCCTAGCAATGGCTTGTCCTAGGCATGTTGGATATTGATTGAGAGTCATAGGACTTCTAGTTTGAAGCCTTCCTCTGTACATCCCCTCTCCTAGATTCAATTCTCTCCCTATAAAATGAGGGGATGGGACTAGATGACCTCTAAGATCTCTTCCAGCTTTACATCATATAATTCATAGAACACGCCCAGTATCCCCTAGCAATCGAAGACCATTTACTTTGGTTCTCATTTCCTTCCCATCCCCTGGCTCACTTTCACAAAGAAAGGCAGACATGGCCAGGGTTTACTACCAGCCCTGGCACTGTTCCCATCTCTGAAGATGTTCCGGCATAATCTGGAGCATGGAGGGTGGAGGGAGAAAGATAAATCCCTCTGTTCTTTCCAAGGAGCAGGGTGGGCTAAGGGGGAAGGAGAAAGGGAGGTTGCAACCTAAATGATTTTTAATTATTTTCTGATCTGCCACATCATTAGGAAGACAGAAGAAACCGTTAAGACATAAGACATGCTGATCTAATGTCATTGATTTTCACATATATTTTATGGTTGATGAAATATGATGAAGCTGGGACTGAAAAACTCTTCAAGTATGATATGAATAGAGAACATCCAATCTCATTAAGTAGGCAAGCAGCTGGCTCAGTCTGGGCTTCCCAGAGTCCAGAGCTAATCTGCCCTGGCTCATTTGGGAGTCTTTTTACTTTGTACCCAGAAACTCTTTTCCTCTCTGAAAACACACTGAGGGCATCCTGGAATCCCCCAAGCCATCCTCATCCCCACTATTAGTTTTCAGTTCAATAAGTATTTCTGAAGTACCTACTATGGGCTTAGCATTGTGTCAGTGAAGGCTATAGATGTCTACAACAGAGAAAACATTATACATGCAGATTTAGAATAAATACATTGTTACTTCTGTTTCCTTGCAATGTGATAATGTGAATTTTGAACAAATACATTATTACTGTTATTTTCTTGAAATACAATAACGTGGGTTTTGAACAAATATATTGTTACTGTTATTTTCTTGAAATATACATTTGATGGTGATATTTTTCTAATCAAAATGTAAATAATTTGGATTTTGAAGGCTTGATTTAGAGATTTACTCCATATTTTATGTGATCTGATTTATTTGTATTTATTGAAAGCTATTACGTTTATAATAACAATTTTTATAAAGAGAACCTTAGCAGACTAATGTTCCTATCAATCTAGAATGTATGTCAAAACTAAAACCTAGCTTTTTCAATGTGCAAATATCTAACTTTTTAAGGAGACATCCTGCCTTCTCATTCAATTATCCATTTCTTAGATCTGTGTTAAGCGCCCACTATGTAACCAGGCATACTAAGCAATAGGGGACCAAGGGAAACAGAGATGAAAAGAAGCATAGCTCCTGCTGTCAAGGAGGTTACATTCTGAAAGAAAGGCAGATAGGAAGAAGCAAATCAGATATAGACATTAATTATTGTAATACAAGTTGGAATGTGGTAAATGCACAAGGGACAGAAGGAGTCTTGGCACAGTATCCAGTACCTAGGACAGAGCCTTGCACATAGAAGATGCTTGATAAATGTTTGTTGAATTGCTGAACTGAATTAGAGGGGGCAGGCTCACTTTCAACTAGAGGGAAATAGAGAAGGCTTCAAGGAAGTTCTAGACCCAGAACTGACCCTGGATAGACAAAGGAAAGGACTTCCACAGGCAGAGATGAGAAGAGTATCCATTCTAGTCATGTGAGGTTCAAATAAATGCACAGATTAGGTAGAGAACAAGATGGAATTGGGGGATAATTAGCAGTTCAATCCAGCTATAATGTGGAATGTATAAAGGAAAGCTGCATAAAATAAAACTGGAAACATAGGTTGGAGCCATATAGCAGAGGGCTTTGAATGCCAGGCTAAGGTATTCGTATTTTATCCTTAGGCACTGTGAATCCACTGACAATATTTAAGTAGGATAGTGACATGACTTTACTGTGTGTTATTAGGAAGATTACTTAGATAGTGATGTACAGGATGGAGTGTAGCATGTAGAGCCTGAAGGATGAGAGAACAGTTAGAAACTATTCTAACAGTCTAGAAAGAGGTAATGAGGTCTTCAGCTGGGATGGCAACAATGAAAGGGAAACAATGCAAGAGATATTTCAGAAGTAGAATCCGTAAGACTTAAGAGAAATAATAGCAGACATTTATACAGTGTTTTAAGGTTTGTAAATTATCTTATACACATGATATCATTTGATCCTAACAGAAACCCTGTGATGTAGATGTTATTATTACCCCTCCCCTTTTATAGATGAGGATATTGAATTTAAAGAGCCAAAATCACAGAGCTATTAAGTAATTGAGATGAGATTTGAATCCAGGTCCTCCTGATTCCAAGTTCAAATCATCAACTCGACAAACATTTATTAAGTACTTACTACGTGCCAGGCATTGTACTGAGCACTGGGGATACAGAGAAAAGCAAAAACAGGACTGTGAATGGCTTTTTTCCAAAAAAATGAGACTTTAGCAGAAATGTGAAAAAAGCCATGGAAGTCAGGAGAAAAGGACAAGAGGAGAAAATTCCAGGCATGGGAAATAGACAGTGAAAAGCATAGAGTTGGGAGATGGAATGTCTTGTGTAAGAAATATCCATGACACCAGAGACATTGGCGCATAGAGTACATGGAGGAGAATAATGTTTAAGAAGACTGGAAAGATAGGAAGAATCCAGGTTATGAAGGGATTTAAATGCCAAACTGAAGGTTTTGTATTTGATCCTGAAGGCTATAAGGAACCAATGGAGTTTATAGATTAGGAAAGTGACATAATCAATCCAGCAGTCTAATCATTATACCATGATTACATGGCTGCTTATTGGACATGGGAAATGAGGAAAAGGAAGAAGGAAGAAAGAAAAGAAGGAAGGAAGGAAGGAAGGAAGGAAGGAAGGAAGGAAGGAAGGAA
>NW_020954576.1:44985713-45083413 GCF_900497805.2 Vombatus ursinus
AGGAAGGAAGGAAGGAAGGAAGGAAGGAAGGAAGGAAGGAAGGAAGGGTCTTTAAGTTTTCAATTCCAGGTTAATAGGAGACTGATGTGGAGTGTGGAGATGCAAATTTGGGGATCAACAGCTCAGAAGTTATAAGTAAAGTCATAGCAGTAGATGAGATCTTGAAGGGAAACAGTGTTAGAGAGAGAACAGAACCTTGTAGAATATCTACCCTTAGGAGACAGGAGGAGAGAAAAGAAACTAACAAAGGAGACTAAGAAAGGGTGATAAGAAAGGTGGGAGGGAAATTAGGAAAGAGCAATGTCACAGAAGTCAAGGAAGGAAAGAGTAAAATGGATAGAATGATCAAAAATTCCAATGAGGTCAAGGAAGAAGAAAAGTCAGATGGGTTTGGCCACTTTGGGTGATTATGGTGGAAAGCAGTCTCAGAGAAACTAAAGAAAACAAATAAGTAGGTGGATTGTGATTTAGTGGAGGCAGAAAATATGAACTATCTTTTCTAGAAGATTCGTAGTTAATGGGAGAAGAGGGAAAGAAATATGATCGCTATTTGAGGGAGATAGCAGGAAAAATGGAAATTTGTTGTGGTGATGTTGTCATCTCTTTTTTTTGGTGAGGGCAAGAAGGATTGGGAAGATGAGAATATTTATAGGCAGAAAGAAAGGAGAACTACAGAGAGATGGAAGATGAAAGAAAAATGAGGGTGATACATTAACATCTTGATGGAAACAGAAAAAAATGATATCATGAGCACAGTTTCTCAAGAAGCTTATAATCAGTTAAGGGAAACAAAATCAGCACCAATGAAATAAATTTGATGTGAAAGAGACATGTACAAAGCTTAATATATCTAAATGCCAAAACGTATATGCAGTACAGATGTTGGACCCTTTCTAGGCTACTCCAACCAAGCACTTACAGGTTTTCAAGTTGAATCACCACAGTATTTAGGGTACCATGTAAATCTGGGTTCTTACTACTATAGCTTAGATGCCTCTACCAGTATGCTTCCCATTAACAATCAGCCAGTAGATTTGATTAGTTTTAAGCCAAAAAAATATTTACAGTATGATATAGTAAGAATAGTAGCTACAAACAGTTTCTCTCCCTGCAAAGAAATGTGGAGACATACTCATCAACAACTACATGCAGCATCGATGAGGACAGTAGCAATTTAAAGTACAAATAGTTTTGAAGTACACATGTAGTGAACATAATGGCGGCCAATGAAACTCACAAGTCAAAACTTTAGGGCCTTATCTTTTCTTTCCTAGTGGAGTCTTAACAAAACTGCTCTGGGCAGGTTGTTCAGTTGAGTTTCCAGGATCTGATCCTCTTTGCAGCTGGATTCCTAATTACCAGGGCTGTTTTATGTATTTATAGCCAGCTCTCTTTTCTGTTGTCAGGGGCCAAAAAAATCGTGGAAGTTGCATTTGGTTTCAAGTGACTGCTTTTCTTTATTTTCATTTGTTTAGAGTTGTGTCTCTGGTCCCTCAATTGTTCCCCAAAATTTCTCTATCTGATTCAATGCCAAGGCTGATGGAGGAGCAAAAAGAGAAGACTCCCCCTCCCCTGCGAGGTGAAGACCTGGGTTCTTCCCTGACTGACGGCTACTAGCAAGAATTGCTAGTATCTTGAATTTCTGAATCACTCCAAGATTTAAATCCCAAAGGATCACAGCCAATTTTCAGCCCAGTCAATCAAATTGCCCTTTCTCACTCAATCAGAAACAGTTGTTCCTAGTTTGTAAAGGGATCATCAGATGTTAATACCTTATTTTTACAACATCCACCTCTTGTCATTTCAGACTATATACCCTGACTACATCAGCAAAGCTGGAAGCATGGAGGGGAGAATCAAATCCCTCCTTCCCTAAACAGATTAAAAAGTGCCAGGAGTAGTTAGGAAGAGGAAAAAATAAGGAAGGCTTCATGAAAAGGTTGGGACTTGACCTTGACTTACACAAAACAATTCCTCCTTTGCACATAGGCGTACTGGTTTAACATTTGTGTCTTGGAGAGCTTCTGGGGATGAAAAAAATAAATATGCCTGGAGACTTGTATTTAACACAAAGCACTTGTATTATAAATGCATGATATCAACTTGTTCTTAATTAATCAATAAAAATTGATTGTGTACCTACATAGATCTTAGTACCATTTTAGGTGCTACAAAAAATTCAAAAGTATGATGGTCTTTACTCACAAGAAATTAATAATCTAGCTAAGGAAAAATAGGTATATATGGTTGAAAAATTAGTGAAGAAGTAGAAAAATGTATAGTAACATCCATACTGATGTAATAAAGTATTAAATTATGCATTAGAGACAATCAGAGAATAGGAAATTGTATAATAAGAGACTAATTATTCAGCACATGGAATGAATGCAAATAAAGTCAAAAAAAGAGAAATAAATGTAGTCTAATGCTGTCTGGAAGGGCTTCATAGTGGAGTTAAGACATGAGCTAAGCCTTGAAAGGTAAGGAGGATTTGGATCAGCAGAGGGAGGGGCAGAAATTGACTAATTCAAGGAACAGAGGTGGCACAAAAGTGGTGTTTGGGAGGACAATAAATTAGTTTTCTTTACAGGAGCACCAAGTGTACAGTGGAGAATAGTGGAAAATAAATTTGAATAGGTAGGGTGAGTTGAGATTATGAAAAACCTTGAAATGAAGGTGAGGAGTTTAGATTTGATAGCCAATAGGAAGCCATTGAACAGAATTTTGAGCACATTTGAGAGGGATTTTGAACAGAAACATGATGAAAGTGATATTTTAGGAAGGTTAAACTGGCAGTGCTTTGCAATATTGCCTGATAGGAGAGAAAATGGAGGCAAAGAGATGAATGAATTAATGAGTAAATGAATAAGTGAGTGAATAAGGCATTTGTTGTGTGTTTATCATGTACAAAGTACTATGCTAAGCACTGGGGATACAAATAAAAAGTGAGACAGTCTTTATTCTTAAGCAGATCACATTCTAACATGGGAGACAACACATGTAAGAGGATTCAACCTCTAGGGCAGATGGAAAATCCCAGCAGTCCTTAGGGTTCAGTGGCAGAGCAGATGGTAAGACCAAATGGTCTAGATGGCAAATAATCCAGTTTGGCTAGAGAGTGGAATGGAATCTTCTTTAGAGTCATTTGAATTGTGAAAACCGTATCTGTTTCTGACGTTGAACTGTTTGTTCCAAGGACTCTGGTGACAAAAAACTTTCTTTGCACCAGGCACCATCAATACTCCAAGCTTCAGATAACAGGGGCTTGGATTTGAGTGATAGCAGCGGAAATGGAAAAGAGAGGAAGGGTTGGATCTAGGAAATATTATGAAATATTAATGGATTTATCACACACAGAAAACTTTATTATAGTGAATATCATACTGAACTTAGTCAAGAGACCTGGGTTCAATTCCTGCCTCAAACATTTACTAGTTGTGTGACTATGGGCAAACTTCTTCACCCATATTTATATATAGTACATTGAGGCTTACAATGTGTTGCATAGATTACTTCACTTTATTTTCACAACAGAATTGTGAGGTAGATGTCATTTTATATGGATAGTGAAACTGAGGTTTTATTGGAGAGGTTAATAGAATTGTCCCAGGTTACATCATTAGTAAGGCAGGATTCACATGCAAGTTCTGAATCCAAACTCATTGTTCTTTCTACTATACTATGCTGCCTCACAGGACATCAGTTTCCTCATATGTAGACTGAAGATAATAATAACATCTACCTCCCAAGGTTGCTGTAAGGATCAAATGATATAATAATTGTTAAATGCTTAGCACAGTGTCTGGCAAATAGTAAATGCTATATAAATGTTAGCTGTTGGTAGTAGTATTAGTGGTGGTGGTGGTGGCTGTGGTAGTAGTAGTGGTAGTAGTAGTAGTGTACCAAAGGCTTGGAAAATATCTCAGAATTTGCAATTACCACCCCCCCAAAAAAAGACTGAGACTATATTAATAATATTAGCTCAAATATTTACTTTCTTTAACTCTATAAAATTTTTATGAGAACAGTGTAGGAATTCTTTAAGGACATCTTTGATGAAGTAAGGAGAAGAGAGCAGGCAGATTCTTGCAGATAATATTCTACTGCAGACCACATCCCTTACAGCCACCCACCATTTGACTGAAAGGTTTAGAGAATACATAATCCCACTGCTCCTATTGTGTATTCAGTATAATAAAGCATTAGACTGAGTAGAGCAAAGTGTTGTTTTTAGGGGTTCTCCTCTCAAAAGATGTCTTGTCTTCCCTGTGTAACTTTTGATTTGTCTGGGTTTGGAAAGTGAAGGCAGAAATGAAAGGAAGTACCCTCTCCTCTGCCTCCAACCTTTTTTTCCTCCTACAAGGTAATTTCCTACTTCCTAGTTATCACTCTCAATTTTACTCCTTTGTGGGGAGCAGAGGAAAAATAAAGGAGGAAATATGAACTAACAAACTAGACTCTTCCAAGACAGCAATGTTTTTTTTTATTTGTTTTAGCCTAAGGACATAGAAAACCCCAAATCCAGCTTTATATACTTTGGGGTGTTTATAAAAATAAATAATCCAGTATCAATAATATTCTCTCATTCATTAAGAACCCCCAGCCAAGATAGAATCCTAGGATTTTAAACAGAAAATTTGAACCTCTACCTATTTCTATATATAAATATTAGTCACTGTCTTTTTTGTAACTGCCACCTATTCAGAATTAGTGAAATACACAAAAAAGAGTTATGATTGATTTTAATTTTAAATCTAAATCAAGTCAGAGTTAAAGTACTAATTATCTTAGGAATTATGAACAAACATAAACAGAGAAGTTTGGAAGTAAATATGTCTATTTAAGACAGAAAGAAAGAAAGAAAGGAGAAAAGTTAAAACATTTCAACATCCATCTCAGATATCCCAAAAAGAAAAAAATTCCACAGGCCTCAATACATTCCAACTGTCTCTTCCTAGGGTCTGTCTGGACAAGAGAAGAGAGTAGCTAAGAAACCAAAATGCCTCAATGTCATATATTCTAATCCACTTCTTTAACCTCCCTTCTCTCTCCTTCCTCCTATTCACTTAACTCCATTTGAAATCACCTATTCAGCATCTCTCCAAGACCAAAATTCCAACTAAAATGCCAAATTCCAACTGCTTGCTCTACCACAGTAGTACTACATTCAGAAATGAGTCTCTCAGTACCTCTTAGGATGGCAAGAATAATACTATTTGGGGGAGGGGGTACTACCTTTCCCAGAAACTTATGGAGTCAGGTTCTGGAAATTTCTCTCTGCCCACAGAAACCAGTTCCTCAAAGTCTGGCACACATACATAGGTCAAAGTCATACAAGATTGCTTGAAAGATGTGGCAACAGAAATAACATGACAATCCTCTTATCATTAAAATCAAATAAGGCATAAAATCATGAGATGTATACTTGCCAAAGTTGTTTGCCACTGTCATGGAGAACATTCAGTATATAGGCTAAATTGAAGATTAATTCCTTATCAATCATAAGATCCTCTAGATGACCCTATATGGGAATGACATTGTTCTGATTACATCAAGTGCCAGAACATTGCATAACCTCCTGTAGTACCTACAACAAATGTTTATTGTGTTTCCCTAGGTTGTAAACAATAGAAGAAAATATATAGACACATATGCACACATATAATCACATGTGCATAATACATGCATAATGTAGACACTTGTGTATCATATACCTCTATGTAAAGATAAAGGGACAGCTAGGTGTTGCAGTGGATAGAGGGCTGGGCCTACAGTCAGGAAAACTCATTTTGTTGAGTTCACATCTGTCCTCACATACTAGCTACGTGACCTTGGGCAAGTCACGTAACTCTGTTTGCCTCAATTTCTCATTTGTAAAATGAAGTGGAGAAGGAAATGGCAAACTATCGCAGTATCTCTGCCCAAATTGGGTCATGAAGAGTCAGACTTGACTAAAATGACTCAACAACAACAACAAACATAAAGATAAATAACCAATACAAAGTAACATAAGTATTGAATGAGGGACACAGACAATAAAATTCTCCAAGAGTTCAGAGAAGATGAGAAGTAACTATGTTGTAGAATAGTCAGAAAAGGCTTCATAGAGAGGGTTGGGTTTCATCTAGACTTTCAGGTATAGGAAGAATCTACACAGGTGAAGAGGAAGAGAGTGGGGGCAATAAATGCACAGGGACATAAATGAGAGCAACATGTTTGGAGGACAGTGAGTAGACAACTAGCTAGTTTTGTGCTGGGGAGTAGTGGGAGATAAGTCTGAAAATGTAGATTGGAGCCAGATTTTGGAATACCTCTGATAGTCTAATATCAGGTTATTCCTATCGGTAATGGAGAACCATAGAAAGTTTGTTGTTGTTGTTTTAAACGGAAGAGAGTGACATGTTTCCCAACACTTTAGTATGCTTAATCTGATCATGGTGTGCCTAATAGAGTGAAGGAAGAAGTGACTAGAGTCAGGAAGAGCAGTGAAGAACCAAAAATAAACAATATTTGGTGACTGATAAAATATGACAGGTAAAAGAGAGGGATGACTGAGCTTTCAAACCTGTCTGACTTAAAGAATGACAGAAACAAGGAAGTTAGAAGGGATGGTCACTTTACCAAGAAGATGATGAGTTAGATTTGAAATATATTGAGTTTATGGTGATGATGGGAAATTAAATTAGAAACAACTGCAGGCCTTTGGGAATACAGGATAGAAGCCTGGATGAGAGGTTATAATATTCCATAAAGATGATAATGGAAACTGTGAGAGTACTGTTTCTTCCAGATAGTGAGGAGAGACAGGTACAGATACAGAGAAGTAGACAGATGGAGAGACAGAGATGGAGAGAGAGAAGTGAAGGGAAGGGGAGGGAAAGGGAGGGGAGGGGAGGGGGGGGGAGGGGAGGGAAGGGGAGAAAGAAGAAGTCAATGAATGAAATAAAAGAGAAATCACAAGAATAAGAAAAAGAATCAGGGAAGTGCAATGTTGCAAATTTAGGAGAACTATTTTAAAAAGATTAATATGATATTATGTAAAATATTTCTATTCCAATTCAAAGCTATGATCATTTGTGTTATAGTTTGAAAAACCTCTGATTTGAGGAAGGGGAGTCTTTAAGATCCATACGGCACATGTATGATAGACTATCTCTGGTCTAGAAACTTCTTCCTTGCCTTTTTTTTTTATCTTGGGACACTACATATCTGGAATTTTCCATACTAAAATCTTCTTTGATGAAAAATTCTATCCTTATGTTGCACTCAACCAAAGCTATCAGAATCCTGGCCTCTCCTTGTCTGTGACATAAGAGAAAGTAAGTCAAGTATTCCTAAGCAAAATTCTACCCCTTTCCTATAAAAGCCCTTACTCTCGACTTCCGCTTCCGGGAGCCAAGATGGTGGAGTAAACAGGTAGTTGCTCTCACCCTCCCCTATCAACCTCTGAAAACCCAGAAAATATCACCCCAGAAAAAACCCTGGAACAGCTGAACCAGAAGAAAAATGGGGTGCAGCAGTACAGTAGCCCAGGTAGCTAGAGGGATTAACAGGAAAGGCCCCTCTTACCCCAGGGAAAGGGGAGCAGTACGAAACAGGAGTCGCCCAGCCAGCTAGTGGAAGGCCCACTTTAGCACATCAGGAAGAGATTCTGGTGCCTCGGCATTCTACAGCAAATGGGTCTCCCATTGCCTCAGCAAAAATAAGGGAAGCAGCACTACAAAGGGCCCCAGGCAGATAAGCACCCAACAGCATTCGTCTGAAAGGAGCTGAAGAAAGCAACCTAAAGGTGCCAAAAAGTTCCAGCCTTGTTGATTCCAGCCCAACACCAGGTAAGCTGACAGAACCCTACAGCCTCCAACTGCCAACCAAGAGGAGATCCCGAAGCCCAGGTGGTCAGCAGGCAAATGCCAACAGCTGTACCTCCGAGTGCCTCAGTGAGGGTGGGGTAACTGGTGGAAACCAGCTCGGAAAACCACCAGGTGCCTCAGCATTCTACAGCAAAGAAGTCTCCCAGTACCTCAAAAGAAATAAGGGAGGCAGCACTGCAAGGGGCCCCAGGCAGATAAACACATGGCAGCATCCATCTAAAAGGAGGTAAACAAAGCTAAGGGAAAGGAAAAGCAGGCAATCTAGATTAACCTGAAAGTCCCAGCCTTGCTGATTCCAGCCCAACACCAGATAAGCTGCCGGAACCCTACAGCCTCCAGTTGCCAACATAAGAGGCCCCAGCTCCCAAAGCCAGTGACCAAGACCTAGGTTCCCAACACAAGAAGCTTGGGTCAGTGCCCTCTGCTCCCCAGCAGGAGAGCTTAATCTCTTTAAAGGCCAGGGAATAAAGAAACACTATGAGTAAAAAGAAACGTATGATAGATTCATATTATGAGAAGAGTGAAGATCAAGACAGAAATTCTGAAGAGGACAACACTGTCATCAAACCCACATCTGCAACATGAAAAGGGAATATGAACTGGTCTGAAGCCCAAAAAGCCTTCTTAGAAGAACTCAAGAAGGATTTTAAAAGTCTAATGACAGAGGTAGAGGAGTCCTTTAAAAGTACAATTGGCTAATTGGAAAAAAAAGTACACTGAAGAAAACAAGTCCCTAAAACACACAATTGGCCAATTGGAAAAAAAGTACAATGAAGAAAATAAATCCCTTAAAAATACAATCGAGCAATTGGAGAAGAAAGTACAAAATCTAACAGAAAAAAACAATATGTTAAAAATTAGAATTGACCAAATGGAAACTAATGACTCTATGAGAGAGCAAGAATCAGTCAAACAGAAACAAAAAAATGAAAAAGTAGATGAAAACTTAAAATACCTCATGGGTAAAATACCTCATGGGTAAAATAGCTGACCTGGAAAATTGATCCAGGAGAGACAATTTAAAAATTATAGGCCTACCTGAAAGTCATGATGAAAAAAAGAGCCTGGACAATATCCTTCAGGAAATCATAAAGGAAAACTGCCCTGAAGTCCTCAAACCTGAAGGTAAAATAACCATAGAAAGAATCCATCACTCCCTGCCTGAAAGAGATCCCAAATTGAAAACGCCAAGGAATATAATAGCCAAATTCCAAAATTACCAGGTTAAAGAGAAATTACTGCAAGCAGCCAGAAAGAAACAATTTAAATATCATGGAACCACAGTCAGGATTACACAGGACCTTGCAGCCCCTACATTAAAAGACTGTAGGGCATGGAACTATCATGATATTCCGTAAGGCAAAGGAGCTTGGAATGCAGTCAAGGATTAACTACCCAGAGAAAATCAGTGTGATTTTTCAGGGAAGGAGATGGATATTCAACAAAATAGGGGACTTCCAAACATTCCTGATAAAAAGACCAGAGCTCAACAAAAAATTTGATCTTCAAGTACAAGATTCGAGAGAGACATAAAAAGGTAAATGGGACAGAAAGATACAATATGCTGTTAATAAGGGCAAACTGTTTACATCCCTACAAGGGAAGATGACACTTGCAACTCTTGAGAACTGTATTACTATTATACCATGTTAAAGGAGTATACATAAAGGGGGTGGATATAAATTGACTTTGATGTAATGATAAAAAAAAATTTTAATCAAGTGGGTTAAATGGATCCAAGTGGATTAGTCTGAGCCAAGAAAATGTACTGAGAAAGGAGGAGGCAGACAAGGGTAAATTACATTACAGGAAAAGACACAAAAACCTATTAGAGCAGAGGTAAAGAAGGGAGAGGGATGAGCATTGTTTGAACCTTACTCTCATCAGATTTGGCTCAAGAAAGGAATAACATAATCAGTTAGGTATAGAAATCTAACTTGCACTATAGGTAGTAGGAGGGGAAAGGGGAAAGAAAAGGGAGGGGGGATAGAAGGGAGGGAAGAAACAGTAAGGGTAAAGTGGAAGAAAAGGGAAAGGGATAATAGAAGGGAGGTGGGACCTAAGGAGGCGCTGGTCAAAAACTAGTGAGGTGGGGGAAGGAGAAAGGAGAAAGAAAAGCATAAATGGGGGGGGGGGAAAGCATGGAGAAAAAGACACAGATAGTAATCATAACTGTAAATGTGAATGGGATGTACAGAGGTAGGCTTCAAACTAGAAGTCCTATGACTCTCAATCAATATCCAACATGCCTAGGACAAGCCATTGCTAGGCCCAGGAGTTTCACACCTTTGCCAAAGGTGCCTCATCTTTGAGGAGGGTTTTGTAAGGCAAAGGAAGAGGGGGTAGTATAAAGGGTATGGGAAAGAAATTGGTGGGACTCCTCCCTCCATTTTCACATTCAATTCCTACTTGCTCTATCATCCTGTGTCTTTGGTGAAAGACTAACCCCAAGGCTAGAAGTCTACAGTTTCATCTGAGCCAATCAATATCCAACCTGCTTAGGATGAGCCATTGCTAGGCCTGGATCTCATTCTCTACTCTCTGAGCAACCATACTTCAGGGACTGCAACTGTATACCTCTAACCCTGGGTCCACATGTGCAAAAATGACCAGTAGAGTTAAGTGTCAAGGGTCTACTCAGATAAATGAGACAAATTCTGTCTCCAGTCTTGAAGAAGGACTCCTGCCTGGTGCTTGTCTATAGAGCCTAACAGACCGAGTTGTTGTGATATAAGATATATAAAACTTTCAGAACTTTGAAGTGCCATATGTGTCTGTTATTGTTGAGGGTATAGTGGATTCAGGAAGACCTAGAGTCCCCCAACTCTCATGAACTAAATCCAAAGGGTATTCTAAATATGGTGCTGATAGCTAAACCAGGAAGAGTCAAAACAGAGAAAGAAAATTATAGACCAATTTCTCTAATGAATATAGATGCAAAAATTTTAAACAAAATATTAGCAAATAGATTACAGCAACTTATCACATGAATAATACACTATGACCAGGTAGGATTTATACCAGGAATGCAGGGCTGGTTCAATATAAGGAAAACTATCAGCATAATCCATCATATCAACACCAAAACTAACAGAAACCACATGATCATCTCAATAGATGCAGAAAAAGCTTTTCACAAAATACAGCACCCATTCCTATTAAAAACACTAGAGAGCACAGGTATAAATGGAGTCTTCCTTAAAATAATAAATAGCATCTATCTAAAACCTTCAGCAAGCATAATATGTAATGGGGACAAGCTAGAAGCATTTCCAGTAAGATCAGGGGTGAAACAAGGATGTCCATCATCACCACTGTTATTCAACGTCGTACTGGAAACGTTAGCTTTAGCAATAAGAGAAGAAAAAGACATTGAAGGCATTAGAATAGGCAAAGAAGAAACAAAGCTATCACTCTTTGCAGATGGCATGATGTTATACTTAGAGAATCCCAGAGAATCAAGTAAAAAACTACTTGAAATAATAAACAACTTCAGCAAAGTTGCAGGATATAAAATAAACCCACATAAATCAGCGGCATTTCTATGTATTACCAACAAAGCCCAGCAGCAAGAGATAGAAAGAGAAATTCCATTTAAACTTACTGTAGACATTATAAAATATTTAGGAGTCTACCTCCTGAAACAAACCCAAGAACTCTATGAACACAATTACAAAACACTTTTCACGCAAATAAAATCATATCTAAATAATTGGAAAAACATCAGTTGCTCATGGGTAGGCTGAGCTAATATAATAAAAATGACAATTCTACCTAAGCTAATTTACTTATTCAGTGTCATACCAATCAAACTACCAACAGATTATTTTATAGAGTTAGAAAAAATAATAACAAGATTCATTTGGAAGAACAAAAGGTCCAGAACATCAAGAGAACTAATGAAAAGAAATGCAGGAGAAGGTGGCCTAGCCATTCCAGATCTTAAATTGTATTATAAAGCAGCAATCATTAAAACTGCTTGGTACTGGCTAAGAAATAGAGTGGTGGATCAGTGGAATAGGTTAAGTATGTAAGACACAGTAGTCAATGACTATAGTAATATATTATTTGATAAACCCAAAGACCCCAGCTTCTGGAATAAGAACCCACTCTTTGAAAAAAACTGCTGGGAAAACTGGAAAAGAGTACAGCAGAAACTAGGCATAGACCAAAATCTCACACCGTATACCAAAATAAAGTCAAAATAGCTACATGATTTAGATATAAAGGCTGATACTATAAGCAAACTGAGAGAGCAAGGAATAGTTTACCTGTCAGATCTATGAAGAACAGAGGAATTCATGACCAAACAGGAGATAGAGAACATTACAAAAAGCAAAATGGACAATTTTGATTACATTAAATTGAAAAGTTTTTGCACAAACAAAGCCAATGCAACTAAGATTAGAAGGAAGGTAGAAAATTGGGAAAGAATTTTTACAACCAGTGTCTCTGATAAGGGCCTCATTTCTAAAATATATAGATAATTAAGTCAAATTTATAAGAATACAGGTCATTCCCCAATTGATAAGTGGTCAAAGGATATGAACAGACAGTTCTCAGATGAAGAAATTAAAGCCATTTATAGTCATATGAAAAAGTGCTCTAAATCACTATTGATTAGAGAAATGCAAATCAAAACAACTCTGAGGTACCACATCACACCCATCAGAATGGCCAACATGGCAAAACAGGAAAATGATAAATGTTGGAGAAGATGTGGGAAAATTGGAACACTAATGCATTGTTGGTGGAGTTGTGAATGATCCAACCATTTTGGAGAGCAATTTGGAACCATGCCCAAAGGGCTATAAAAATGTGCATACCCTTTGACCCAGCAATAGCACTTCTAAGGCTATATCCCAAAGAGATCACACAGATGGGAAAAGGACCTACATGCACAAAAATATCTATAGCACCTCTTTCTGTGGTGGCAAAGAATTGGAAATTGAGAGGATGTCCATCAACTGGGGAATGGCTGAACAAGTTGTGGTATATGAATGTGATGGAATACTATTGTGCTATAAGAAATGAAGAACAGGCTGACTTCAGAAAAACCTGGAAAGACTTGTATGGTCTGATGCTGAGTGAAGTGAGCAGAACCAAGAAAACATTGTACACAATAACAGCCACACTGTGTGATGACTAATATTGATAAACTTAACCTTTCCTGGCAATACAAGGATCTAAGACATCTCCAGAGGCCTTGTGATGGAAAATGCTATCCACACCCAAAGAAAGAACTATGGAAGCCGAATTGTTATTTTTTTTCTCTTCTGTTGAGTTTTGTTTCCTCTTTCTGATGGTTCCTCCTATTGATTTTAATTTCTATTTACAACATCACTAATGTGAAAATATGTGTGATTTGAATGTAAATGTATAGCCTATATCAGATTGTGCGCCATCTTGGGGAAGGTGGTGGGGAGGAAGGGGGAGAAAAATTTTAAACTCAAAAGCATATGGAAGTGATTATTGATAAATCAAAAAAAATTAATAAAAAAAATCAAGACCTAACAAAAAAAAAGCCCTGACTCTCCCTCTGTTTTGTTGAGAAGGATAAAGGACCCAGTTGTTCCCTTGTTGCACTAGAAGGAATGATGAGAGCTTGGCATAATCTGATGATGCCAAATCTGTTAAGCAGTCTCTCCCACCATCGTGGACCCCTTCCTCCTCCTAACACTGCCTGAAGATCCTCACACCTGAGGTTGATGGGACCTTCCAGATTGTTTCTTTGATTTCCAGCCTGACCCCTACCATTGTCCTTTATTGCTCATGTCTCCTTGGATTTGTCCTTATTTGTCCCTGTCCCCCCCCCCCCCCCAAGCCCTTAGATGGAAGAGTGGATAGGGCACTAGACTTGGAGTCAGGAAGACCTGAGTTTGAATCCCACCTCATATGCTTACAAACTATGTGACCCTGGAAAGGTCATTTGGCTTCTCTCAGCCTCAGTTTCCTCATCCATAAAATGGGGATTATAACAGCACCTACCTCACAGGGTTATTGTGAGGATCAAATGAGAGAACATGTGTAAGGTACATTGGAAACCTTAAAGCTTTATATAAATGTGGTTATTTTTGGGGACAGGGGAAAGTAATCAGGGTTAAGTGACTTGCCTGGGGTCACACAGCTAGTAAAGGTGAGGCCAAATTTGAACTCAGGTCCTCCTGACTACAGGGGTGGTGCTTTACCCACTATGCCACCTAACTGCTCTTTCTATACAAAAGCTAACCATTATTATTTTATTAATATTTCCCCTGAAATTCACAGATATTTCAATTTGAGTTTAAAGCCTACCCTTGTACTAGCTAAAATATTCACATAATAAAGGCTTACCAATTATTAGGTAGCTAGGTAGCACAGTGAATAGAGGACCTGGCCTGGAGTCAAGAAGACTTATCTTCCCGACTTCAAATCCAGCCTCAGGTGCTTACTAGTTGCAAGTCACTTAGCCATGTTTACCTCAGTTTCCTCATCTGTAAAATGAGCTGAAGAAGGAAATGGCAAACCATTCTAGTACATTTGCGAAGAAAATCCCAAATGGGGTCACAAAGGATTGGATAGGACTGAAACAACTGGACCACAGCAATAAGAATCCAATCTCTTAGTTTTACACTCTATCACCCTTGCTACTGCATGAAGGGCTTCTTTTCACACCTGCCTCCAATCCACCTGCCACCTGTTACATTTTATAGGATTACTGCTTTGTCATGTGGTCCCACAAAGAGATTTTGCATACTACTCTCTCTCCAAAACAGGGTGACAGCAAGTGTGCAAATCTGTCTCTGTGTATGTGCACACACACACATACGTGTCACACTTGTGCACACATGCATGTGCATGCACACACACATCCACACTGTCATGTCTCAGTTAACCTAGTCCTCTACCTAGTGATGCGGAGGTAATACCTCTCCATGATTAGCAATGCCTTCCCAACCCCCAGGGCACTGGGCCTTTGAAATTCCAGCAGCATGGCCCTCCCTTTATCCATGCCCAAGCCTTGGCTCATCTGAGAGATATTTATGCTGAAGAGAGTGGCCCTGCTTCCCCCGTTCCTCTGGGAATACTATATCAGTCCTCTTCAAGAATGAAGGATGAAGGGGCGGAGTTAAGATGGCAGAGTGAAAGTGGTGACTTGGTTGAGCTCTCCCCCAAACCCCTCCAAATACCTGCAAAAAAAATAGCTCTAAACAAATTCTAGCAGAACCCACGAAAAGAGAGAGTGAAACAAAGTTCCAGCCCAAGACAACCTGGGTGGTTGATTGGAAAGGTATATCACGCCAGGTGGGGAGAGGAGCATAGCTCGGTGTGGGCATGCAGGCTGCAGCAAACCTGGAGTAGGCCTCAGATGACTGAATCACGGGCAGCTGTGGCAATTTCCAGACTACTCAGCCCATGAATGCCAAAGACAACTTAGAAGGTCAGTGGGAAAAATCTGTAACTGCGGTGAGAGAAGGAGCTAGATCTCAGCCACAAGTCCCAATTATGGCCTCTGGGGCAGCGGCTGCCTCCTGAGCTTCCAGCCCAAAGACTGAGGGGGAATCGAGTGGCTGATCAGAGGGGGATTGCAGGGTTCTCTTTGCCAGTGCTGAGGCAGGAATCTCTTGCTCTGCCCGTGCTTGGATCTGAGTCACAGTTCTGAAGGGGTCGTCCTGGAGAGAGGAGAGTGCTGGCGTGGTAGAGCTTGTTGTGGTGGTGGAGAGGAAACATCTCGCCCCTTATTGTACCACTCTGGAAGAGCTGAAAATTTACAGGTCCCTAGAACTATCTCTGAAAACAGCTGTTCAAACCCCTGAAGCTTGGGACACTACATTCTCCACATTGGAAGCAGACTCTTACCTTAACAAAGAGTTTAAAACTCAAGTAATTGGCTGGGATCATAAGTAAGCAGCGCAAAAAGAGTCAGACTATATTATCTTACTTTGGTGACAAAGAAGATCAAAACATACAACCAGAAGAAGACAACAAAGTCAAAGCTCCTACATCCAAAGCCTCCAAGAAAAATATGAATCAGACCCAGACCTTGGAAGAGCTCAAAAGGGATTTTGAGAAGCAAGTAAGAGAAGTAAAGGAAAAACTGGGAAGAGAAATGAGAGTGATGCAAGAAAATCATGAAAAATGAGTCAACAGCTTGCTAAAGAAGACTCAAAAAAATACTGAAGAAAATAACACCTTAAAAAATAGCCTAACCCAAATGGCAAAAGAGGTCCAAAAAGCCAATGTGGAGAAAAATGTCCTAAAAAGCAAAATTGGCCAAATGGAAAAGGAAGTGCAAAAAATTACTGAAGAAAATACTTCCTTAAAAATTAGAATAGAGCAATTGGAAGCTAGTGACTTTATGAGAAATCAAGACACTGTAAAACAAATCCAAAAGAATGAAAAATTAGAAAACAACGTGAAATATCTCACTGGAAAAACAACTGACCTGGAAAATAGATCCAGGAGAGAGAATTTAAAAATTATTGGACTATCTGAAAGCCATGATCAAAAAAAGAGCCTATACATCATCTTTCAAGAAATTATCAAGGAAAACTGCCCTGATATTTTAGAACCAGAGGGCAAAATAGAAATTGAAAGAATCCACCAATTTCCTCCTGAAAGAGATTCCCAAAGGAAAACTCTTAGGAATATTATAGTCAGATTCCAAAGTTCCCAGGTCAAGGAGAAGATATTGCAAGCAGCTAGAAAGAAACAGTTCAAATATTGTGGAAACACAATCAGGATAACACAAGATTTAGCAGCTTCTGCATTAAGGGACCACAGGGCATGGAATATAATATTCCAGAGGGCAAAGGAGATAGGATTACAACCAAGAATCACCTACCCAGCAAAACTGAGTATAATCCTTCAGGGGAAAAAATGGTCATTCAGTGAAATAGAGGACTTTCAAGCATTCTTGATGAAAAGACCAGAACTGAATAGAAAATTTGACTTTCCAATACAAGACTCAAGTGGAACATGAAGAAGTAAACAGGAAAGAGAAATCATAAGAGATTTATTAAGGTTGAACTGTTTATATTCCTGCATGGAAAGATGATATTTGTAACTCATGAGACCTTTGTCAGCATTAGGGTAGTTGTAGGGAAAAAGTTATATGTATGTATACAGATAGATAGATAGATAAATAGATAGATAGATAGATAGATAGATAGATAGATAGATAGATAGATAGATAGATAGATAGATAGAGGGCACAGGGTGAGCTGAAGATGAAGGGGTCATATCTGGAGAATAAAATTAAGGGGTGAGAGAGGATTATACTAGGAGAAGGAGAAAGTGAGAGGTAGAACAGGGTAAATTATCTCACAAAAAAACAGAAAAGTAAAGGCTCTTACAGTGGAGGGGAAATGGGGAAAGGTGAGAGGGAAGGAGTAAATTTTATTCTCATAGGATTTGACGTAAGGAGGGAATAACATACACGCTCAATTGGGTATGGAAATCTGTCTTACCCTACAGGAAAATAGAGGGGAAAGGGGACAAGAGAGTAGGGGGATGATAGAGAGGATGGAAGATTGGGAAAGGGGGTAATCAGAAGAAAATACTTCTGAGGAGTGACGGGGTAAAAAGAAAGAATAGAAAAAAATGGGGGAGGGCAGGATAGGATTAAGGGAAATAGAGTTAGTTTTTCACAGCATGTGAACTAATGGAAGTGTTTTGTATAACTGTATATGTATAACCTATACTGAATTGTTTGCTTTTTCAATGAGGGTGGGTGAGGAGGGAGGAAGGGAGAAAATTTGGAACCCAAAGTTTTAAAAATGCATGTTTAAAAAAATGTTTTCACATATAACTGGGAAATAAGAAATACAGGAAATGGGGTACAGAAGTCCATCCTGCCCTACAGGAAAATAGAAGGGGAAGGGGATAAGAGAAGAAGGGGAGAGATAGAAGGGAAGGCAAACTAAGGGAAGGGATATTCAGAATGCATGCCATCTTGGGGTGGGGGGAAGGACGAGATGGGGTGAAAATTTGGAACTCAAAATCTTGTGGAAGAAAATGTTGAAAACTAAAAATAAATAAATTTATTAATGAAAAAAATTTAAAAAAAAACAATGAAGGATGAACAGTTGGCATAATGGCCAAATATTTATATATTCAAATGGACATTCTGTCTCCCAACGTGGTTAAGACCTCCAACCTCAGACTGCAGACCATTAGTGTCTGTGAGACATTTAGTGTCTGTGAGACAATCGTTCAGGTCTTCCCATCACTTAACCTCAGGGAATTCATGCAGTGAATGTCCTAACAGCCTTCCTCATTTTCACTTGACCTCTCAAAGGAAGCTCTTTACCCAAGACACTGCATCATCCAACACTGTGCTTTTTCATTGGCCATTCATACTCCATATTTAGAATGTTCTCCTCCCTTATCTCTATCTCCTGGGTTCCCAGCTCCCTTCAAAGTCTCAGCCAAAATCTTACCTTCTGCAAGAAGCCTTTGCTAGTCCTCCTTAATGCCAATGCCTTCCCCCTCCAATTTACCCTATATATATCTTATATGTGTTTATGTATATGCCTATATGTATGTAATGTATGAGTCCCAACTAAAATTCCATCCTCTACAAGAAGCTTTTCCCAACTCCTCTTAATGCTAGTGTCTTCCCTCAAATTATTTCCTACATATCTTGTATATAGCTTGTTTGTACATATTTGTTTGCTTATTGTCTCCTCTATTAGATCGTGAGCCCTTAAGGGCAGAGATTACTTTTGCTTCTTTTTGCATCCCCAGTACTTAGCACTGTGACAGGCACATAGTAGGGGCTTACTTAATAAATGTTTATTGACCAACTATTGCCTAACCACATAGCTTCATCCATATAGTCTCCTGCATTTAGGTTGTAAGCTCCTTTGGGGCAAGAGACCAATT
Organism: Vombatus ursinus; assembly: GCF_900497805.2. Classification (NCBI taxonomy): domain Eukaryota; kingdom Metazoa; phylum Chordata; class Mammalia; order Diprotodontia; family Vombatidae; genus Vombatus; species Vombatus ursinus. The sequence goes on from NW_020954576.1 coordinate 45,004,451, forward strand.
TTTCCCTTTTTTGTACACACACACACACACACACACACACACACACACAGAACTTAATGCCTGCTATACAGTAGGTGATTAATAAATGTGATTGACCATCTGATTGATATGTTGTCCAATAGTAATCCCTCCCTCTCACAACATTATCAGTCACTCCCCACTTACTTTGATAACTTCTTTCAGCAAGCTACAACACATTACGAGCAAGGACTCATGACAAAGGAAATAAAGTTTCCCGCACTCTGCTCCAGGTCAAGGTAAACTTTGTCAAAAGAAGCTCTGTCTCCAGAGCATTGGGTATGTCATGGATCAGTGTGTACCATACACATGTACAAATACTTTAAAAATGTAAATAACAAATGTCATCCATAGTAATGCAAGCATCAGTGGACAAAGATATATTGGTAAAATTCATAAATAATGGGCTCCAAATAACAACTGATTGCATTTTTAAGTACTCAACATATCAGAAAGTCAATGAATAGGACTTTCTTTCACCTTCCAGAAGCTCAGTCAGTCATTTTAATTCATTTTAGCAGATATTTATCAAGCACATCTTATGTATAGGGTGTCATGTGCAGGGCACTAGGGAATAAAACAGTATTTGCCCTCAGGGAGGGCTGGTAACCTAATTGGGGAGGTAAAACCCATCCACAAATAACTATAATAAAAACTACAGTAATAATAGCCAATTTTTTACAATGCTTTAAAGTTTTCCAAATACTTTAAATATGGTGTGAGATACATGCTGGTTATCCCCATTTTACAGATGAGGAAACTGAGGCAAGCAGAGGGTAAGTGACAGCTCTGGTTTTCTAGATTTCAAGTCCAGCACTCTAAACACTGTGACACCTAGCCATCTAAAATGAAATAAGCCCACCTGAACCATATGAACAGTGCTATGGGCAACTGATAAGGGAGAAATAACTTCATATCAGAATTCAGAGGTTCCCAAAGTGGGTGATACCACCCTTGGGAGACACTGGAATAATCCAGGGGGACATTAGTAGCCTCAGGTACAACTGAGGGATGTTGAATAAAAATAAGTGGGCAGTGGAAGCAAAAGGAAAAAAGAGAAGAAAATTTTGAAAAACCGTTTGTACATCTGTTGTGTAATAGAGTTAAAATCATAATGATTTCATTATTTTCCAAATAAACACACAAAATGCAAGTTATAATCAATCAGTGATCAGTCCACCAACAGGTCTTAACAAGCAAGTGTTGGCAGGCAAGTGTGTCACACATTGTCAAGGAGTCCAGCATACATCAGAGGAATGTGTGTGTGTGTAGTGACTTGTTTATAATATAATACTGTATGGTTACATGATCCATTGTTGCATCATCAAAATTTCAATGCAGGAAAAAACCCACAAATTTACAATAAATCATTAAATTTAAGATGTGTCATTTTTAAATGATGCAAATTTCAAAAACAGAACATTAAAGGGTTAAATAGAGTAGATCTCCAAGGCAGCACTGACTAACTTTTTTTTAAAAGGTAGCAGTAAGCCAAATAAGTTTGGGAACCTCTGTATCAGATCAAACCCTGAAGATTCTTTAATCTATAAGGGAAGTAAAACCAATCCACAAATAACCATAATAAAAACTAAAACAGTAACAGCCAACATTTTTATAATGCTTTAAGGTTTGCCAAACGCTTTACATATGATGTGAGCTAAGTGCTATTATTATCTCCATTTTACAAATGAGGAAACTGAGGCAAGCAGGTGTTGCCAAGCTCACATTAGGACTTAACCCCAAGCAGTCTCCTCCCAACTTCATAGTTCAACATCTTCTTTAGAATTTGAAACCAAGGTGAATCTTGTGACTTCTTTGCACAAAGGAGATCAATGCACATATCCAGAGGACAGACCAGCTAGCCAATTTGAAGTGGAGAAAGGAGTTGTGCTATCCTCATAGGAAAGAGTTACACATATGGAGTTCCTGGCTTCCAATTCTCATCTATATTAGCTACACTAATGTGGGACAGAAGGAACCTAGGGGAAGAAAAAGGACTCAATAAATTCTTTAATAGATTTTGTCCTTTATTTCTGTCTTTAATGTCACTTAATGCATGGCACATGGTTACTTTGGCACCCGATACGTGAACTGAGGTAGTGGGTATGTAAAATCACCAATTGCATATTGGAGATTCTGAACTGGATGTACCATAGATATTTCAAACTCAGCATGTCCCAAACAGAACTCTTTAAACTTATCCCAAAACCCACCTCTCGTATAAACTTCCCACTCTCTATTGAAGGCACCATCCTACTTATCAAGGTTCATAACCTCAGCTTCATAATCATAATCCTGGACTTCCCACTTTCCACATTTAGTTAGTTGCCCAAACCTGACAACTGTAACTCCATATTTTTTTTCATCTATCTCCTTCCTACTCACACCACAACTACTCTAGTGCTAGATTTCATCACCTTCCCTGGATTATTTCACTAGCCCTTGCCTGCCACAAGACCTTCCACTCTCTAAACCACCCCCCACAGAGTTTCTAAAATGATATTCTTAAAGCATCTATCACTCCTCTCCTCGATAAACTCCAATGTTTGTTGAGCAAACAATTCCTTTTAATTCTAGAATCAAATACAAACATCTCTGACTGACATTTCAAGCCTCGTATATATTTATATTTATATGTACGTATATGTGAATGTTATTCATGTTTTCCTTCCCTATAGGCATTTCAAAACCTAGCTCCAATCTACCTTTCTAGCTTTATTATATAGTATGCCCCTTTGCACAACTTTTGGTCAAGCCAAACTGGTTTCTTGCTCTTCCTCATTCATGATACTCCATCAATCATCTTTGAGTCTTTGCATAGACTACTCACCATGCTTCAAATATCTCTTGGAATCCTCCATCTCTTGGAATACTAGTTTATTTTTTATTTATTTATTTATGTTTCATTTTCAACATTCACTTCCACAAGATTTTGAGTTTCAAATTTCCTCCCCATCACTCCCCTCCTCCCACCCCAAGACAGCATGCATTCTGAATACCCCTTCCCTCAATCTGCCCTCCCTTCTATCACCCCCTCCTTCTCTTATCTCTTTCCCCTTCTATTTTCATGTAGGGCAGGATAGATTTCTATACCCCATTGCCTGTATATCTTATTTCCCAATTGCATGTGAAAACAATTTTTAACATTTGTTTTTAAAACTTTGAGTTCCAAATTCTCTCCCTTCCTCCCTCCCCACCCACCCTCATTGAGAAGGCAAGCATTTCAATATAGGTTATATACATGTAGTTATGCAAAACAATTCCATAATAGCATGTTGTGAAAGACTAACTATAATTCCCTCCATCCTATCCTGCTCTCTCATTTATTATATTCTCTCATTTGACCCTGTCCCTCTTCAAAAGTGGTTGTTTCCGATTACCCCCTCTCCCAATCTGCCCTCTCTTCTATCATCCTCCCCTCTCTTATCCACTTTCTCCCTATTTTCCTGTAAGGTAAGATAGATTTCCATATGCAATTGAGTGTGTATGTTATTCCCTCCTGAAGCCAAATCTGATGAGAGTAAGATTCATTCATTTCCTCTTACCTCCTTGCCCTCCACTGTAAAAGCTTTTTCTTGCCTCCTTTATGTGAGATAATTTACCCCAATCTACCACTCCCTTTCTACTCTTCCCAGTACAATTCTCTCTCATCTCTTAATTTTATTTTTTATATATCATCCCTTCATATTCAACTCATCCTGTGCCCTCTGTCTATACATGTATTCCTTCCAACTACTCTAGTACTGAGAAAAGTCTCATGAGTTGCAAATATTATCTTTCCTTGTAGGAATGTAAACAGTTCAACTTCAATAAATCTCTTGTGATTTCTCTTTCCTGTTTACCTTTTCATACTTTTCTTGAGTCTCATATTTGAAAGTCAAATTTTCTATTCAGCTCTGGTCTTTTCATCAAAAATGCTTGAAAGTCCTCTATTTCACGAATGTCTATTTTTCCCCTGAAAGATTATACTCAGTTTTGCTGGGTAGGTGATTCTTGGTTTTAATCCTAGCTCCTTTGACCTCTGGAATATCATATTCCAAGCCTCCTGATCCTTTAATGTAGAAGTTGTTAAATCTTGTGTTATCCTGATTGTGTTTCCACAATACTTGAATTATTTCTTTATGGCTGCTTGCAGTATTTTCTCCTTGACCTGGGAACTCTAGAATTTGGCTACACTATTTCTAGGAGTTTTCCTTTGGGGATCTCTTTCAGGAGGTGATTGTTGGATTCTTTTAATTTCTATTTTATCCTCTGGTTCTAGAATATCAGGGCAGTTTTCCTTGATAATTTCTTGAAAGATGATGTCTAGGCTCTTTTTTTGATCATAGCTTTCAGATAGTCCAATAATTTTTAAATTATCTTTCCTGGATCTATTTTCCAGGTCATTTGTTTTTCCAATGAGATATTTCACATTGTCTTCTATTTTTTCATTCTTTTGGTTTTGTTTTAAAATTTCTTGATTTCTCAAAGAGTCATTAGCTTCCATTTGCTCCGTTCTAATTTTTAAGGAATTGTTTTCTTCAGTGAGCTTTTGGACCTCCTTTTCCATTTGGCCAAATCTACTTTTTAAGGCATTCTCCTCATTGGCTTTTTGGACCTCTTTTGCCATTTGCATTAGTCTGTTTTTTAAGGTTTTACTTTTTTCAGTATTTTTTTTTGGCTCTCCTTTAGCAAGCTGTTGACTCATTTTTCATGATTTTCTTGCATCACTCTCATTTCTCTTCCCAATTTTTCCTCTACTTCTCTTACTTGCTTTTCAAAATCCCTTTTGAGCTCTTCCAAGGCCTGGGTCTCATTCATATTTTTCTTGGAGGCTTTGGATGTAGGAGCTTTGACTTTGTTGTCTTCTTCTGGTTGTATGTTTTGATCTTCTTTGTCACCAAAGTAAGATTCTACAGTCTGAGTTTTTTTATGCTGTTTGCTCATGTTCCCAGTCAGTTACTTGAGTTATAAACTCTTTGTTAAGTTAGGGCTCACTTCCACTGTGGAGGGTGTACTGTCCCAAGCTTTAGGTGTTTTCTGCAGCTGTTTTCAGAGGTAGTTCTAGGGACCTGCAAATTTTCAGTTTTTCCAAGGTGGTATGATCAAAGGAGAGGTATTTACTCCTTTCCTTACGTGTGCTCTGGTCTATGAGTGACCACAAGCGTTCTTTTCTGCCTTAGAATTGTGAGGAGGATTCCCTGTCCACTGCTGCCACAAGCTCTGCCACATCGGCACTTCTCCTAGCCCCAGGACCACTACCCAGAACTGCGACCCAGATCCAAGCACAGGCAAAGCAAGAGAATCCTGCCTCAGCACCAGCAAAGAGAACCTTGCAATCCTGCTCTGATTAGCTGCTTGATACCCTGCTGTCTGTGAACTGAAAGCTCCAGAAACAGCAGCCACCACCACTGCCCCAGGGCTTACCCAGGGCTGGGACCAAACCGTACTCCTCTCTCACCTAGGTCTGACAGACATTTCTCACTGACCTTCTACGTTGTCTTTGGCATTTGTAGGTTAAGAAGTCTGGAAACTGCCAGAGCTTCTGTGATTCAGTCCCCTGAGGCCTGCTCCAGTTTTGCTAGGGCCCCATCTTTGCCAGCACTGTGTTCCTCTCCCAGCTCAGTGCAACTGACCTTTCCTGTTGACTTTCCAGGTTGTCTTGGGCTCTGAATTTGTTTCACTCTGTCTTTTTGTGGGTTCTGCTGCTCTAGAATTTGTTTAGAGTCATTTTTACAGGCATTTGGAGGGGTTTGGGAGAGAGCTTAAGCAAGTCACTGCTTTTCCTCCACCGTCTTAGCTCTGCTCAATACTAGTTTTTTCCAAAGCTCAGGTTAAATGCCACTTCTTGTATGAGGTCTAACATATCCCCTCTGCTGCTAGAATCTTCCACCTTGAAGAAATTCTATTTTTTGTGAGTATATGCACACATATACATATATACACACATATACACATGTCTTTGTATGCCTATGTATGTGTGTATATACGGAGGTGGGGAACCTGTGGCCTCAAGGCCACATGTGGCCTATATATTGTGTATATACACGTTTTCTCTCCCTAGAGAATGTAAGCCTTTTGAGGGCAAAGATTATTCCATTTCTGTCTTTGTGTAAGCCTTCCCTTGTGTATGAATTAAAATACACCTATAAAGACCTACTAATTTACGATCACTGACCAACCCAGAACATCTGGCACAGTGCCTGAAACATAGCAGGCATTTAATAAATGTTTGTTAATCAATTAAGAAAAGCAAGGGGGGAGGGAGGGGAGATTTAAATCTCCCCCATTAGGGATTTAGGTTAGACAAAAGGAAGGCTGCTGACAGTTATGACTCTTAGATACTGCAAGTGATAACAGGATAAGACCATGAAATTATCCTCTGATTTTTTTTTTTTGGAAACAAAAAGGGTGGATAAGGAACAATTCTGGCAAAATATAAAAGAACAGGTCACCTTAGGCCTTGTGGTCTCCATGAAAAATTAAGCTCTACTTTTTGTTTCCCCTCTGAGGTCCCCCAGACAGACTGGGATCTTCATTCAGCGTGCTCAGTTAGAGCAAAGAAAAGAACAGAGAACACTCTAGGTTTTAGCAACCCTGGTTCAGGAAGGCTACAAAGACGGAGAGGTTGGGGCAAGAACAAGGCGACTGACATTCGACTGAGACACCTCCTGCAAATATTTCTCATCTCAGAGATGTTACAACTTTTGACAGCTTCAGTCTTTCATTTCAGAGATTTCTATTGATTGGGTTAAGAATCACACACGTTTTTGTCCACAGCGCTGAGATAGCAAAGCAAACTTTTCCCCAAGTGCCATTTCCCCAGGGGATGGGAATGATTGATTTTTATTGGTCCGGCTTCTGGGATACTCACATCTCAATCCAGCCAATTTTCTTTGGAGAGAGCCCACTCCTGTCCACTTAATTGTGTTTTCTAACCAAGGAGTAGAGGTAGATTTGTCATCTTTATAGTCCAAAGGAGACAAATCTCCAACCTCCTCTTCCAATTGTGTGGGCTTGTTTCTAAGGTTGATAATCTCGGGAGTGATTCAGGGCCTCAGAAAAAATAAAGTAAAAATATAAAACCCAAAATGCAATGGCTGCAACACTAGCAGAAAAACTAATCAGGGCATGAAGGAATTGAGAGGTCTGAAGAGAAACAATTTGCTCCATGCTTTCCTGACTTTTATTGGACAACAATTACCATAAGTAGAGTCTTTCAGTTGGATCCAGAAAGAGAGCTAAGGTCAGCCCCATATAACAGCTGAAAAAGTCATCCCCTACATTCTCTCTGATTACATTTTCCCTGCTGTTTACTGTGTCTCATGAATTCACTTCTTGCTCCTAGAAACCACTGACCACGCCCCTGCCCATTTTAACCTTCATTTGATCCAACATTGAGGATCCTCTAGGCTCACCTACTTCTGGAATTAGGGAATTGACTTATATTAGGAGACAGCCAGATTGGTTATCTTGGCAATATTTCCAGTATTCTTGGTAATTATTGAGTGACAATTTGTTACCTGTTAGTTTTTTTTGGAATTGGAGACAAACTGATATGACTCTCCTTCACTGGAATCCAGTCAGAACAATAGATATGAGAAAGGAGGTTGGCATGGCAGTGTGTCATGTGAGTAGATTAAGAAAGTAATTTTCTCTGGTTAACAGGATTGAATATCCTTTGGTTGACAACTAAACCATATCCCTTCAAAATGGTCAGGCCTTCCCCCTAATGACCACCAGTGCTGGGAATGCGTCTCTATTTTTGCCTACTACTCTTAGGGGGAAATTAAAAACACAGTCTAGACACTCTGAACTGTAAGCAATGGAAAAGGTGAAGGGAAGACATATAATGACCTTCAACTTCTCCCCATAGTTTGTAGGTCCTTCTTCTATAGCTGGTTGGCACCAATAGAGCAAAAAACACTATTTTCCAAATTCCTTTCTTTGTCTGTCTATCTGTGTCTCTTGTTGTCTGTCTCTGTCTCTGTGTCTCTCTGCATCTCTGTTCTATCTTTTTGTCTCTGTCTGTGTCTCTCTGTCTCTGTCTCTTTCTGTCTCTATCTCTGTGTCTTTCTGTCTCTCTTTGTCTCTCTATCTCTGTCTCTCTGTGTCTCTCTGTCTCTGTCTCTGTCCCTCTGTGTGTGTGTGTGTGTGTGTGTGTCTCTCTTTCCTACACACTCTAGGAGATGAGGTGACCTCATATGAAACTGCATCCAAAAGGACTCAAAAATACTGTGTGTCCATATCCATTATACTGTGAGCAAATCTGGTAAAGAAAGTGGCATATGTCTACTTCCCATAATAATTGTAAAGTACTTAGCACAGTGCCAGGCACATAGCAGGCACTATATAAATGTTAGCCATTATTATTAAAATGCTGAAGGCTAATTGAGCTGATGCTCATGAGTCTATTATCTTTTAAGTTTTCAAGAACTGCATTCTTTGTTTATGGGAGTTATTGTGACAGGTTTGCATGTTTGTATAGAGCCAAAGAATTCTGGGAAAGATTGTGTGCTTGGAGGTCCTTATTAAATACCTTTCTCCCTCTCTAGCAGGCAAAATTATTTGTTTAGTGAGTGGGGTTCACCATGAACCTACAGAGAGTGGGGACCAATTATGCTGGCATACCTTGTTTATGCTTTTTACACTCCTATAGGGTTCATTCTTCCATAGCAACCCACTAGACATTTGCTTAAAAGTTCCCAAGGATGCTTGACTAGAAAGGGGCAAAGTCATGTTTGAAGACAATTCCTAAAGACTTCCAAAAATCTTCTGATAAATGGCAAGATCATTGAAATAAATGTTTATAGCCTCTTACAGTGAGTCCTTTGAAGACTCAGCTCAAATCCCATCATCAGAAGGAAGCCTTTTCCACCCTTCTTCCCCTATGGGTTAGTGCCATTCACTCCAACATTGCTTTCCATCTACTCTTACAGGTATCTTGTATATGTGCCAAGTTATTTTCATGTTTGTCTCTCCCATTAGAAGGTGAGCCCTTGAAATAAGAGGGATCAGTTTTGCTTTTTTTTTTAATTCCTAGCTCTTAGAACAGTGTTTAGAACATAACAAGTGCTTAAAAATTCTTACTGGCTAACTGACTGGGATAACATTCATTTGAATGAATAAGTTTAGATTGGTTTCCTAAGAATCAGTCACATTAGTTTATAGCCTCATCTCATACAGCAACCTCATTTCATTTCTTCTTGGCATTATTAGACTGGTAGATTAGAAGAATACCATCAATGTCATGCATTTTTATTTGAAGGACCTTTCAACAAAGTTTTTTTCAGAATATCCCTGAGGACATGTGGACTGGATGCTAAGTGGATTAATAGTTTACTTACTGACCATACCCAAAGAGTACTAATTAATGGATCGATATCAACCTGAAAAGGGGAGAGGATAGCTAATGGCATGCTATAGGCCTGTTTTTGGCTGAAATCTGCCCACCATTTTCATCAAGGACTTAGGCAAAAAGAGAGAAAATATGCTTATCCAACTTGCCAATACCATTATGTTAGAAGGGAATTATGTTTCAGAATGAGGAATAAAAAATATATTGACAATCTAGAAAAAGATGGCTAAAACTAACAAAATAAAATTTAATATGGACCATCAAGTCATGGAATCTTGTAGCAAGATGAGACCTTGAAGCAGTAATTCTTAGCATGGGATCCATGAACTTGGAGAGAGAGAGACAGAAAGAGAGAGGAAGGAGAGTGGAAAAAGAGAGAAGAGAGAGAGGAGGAAAAGTGAGTGAGTGAGAGAGAGAGAAGAGAAAGAGAGAGAGAGAGAGGAGGGAAAGAGGAGAAAGAGAGACAAGAGAAGAGAGGGGAGCTGTAGATAGATAGCTAAATCTGCCTATATATGTATGTATATAACTTTTAATGTAATTGGCTTCCTTTGTAATCCTGTGTATTTTATTTTATGCATTAAAAACATCTCTCTGAAAGGGGAATCCCTAGGCTTCACTCACTGGCCCAAGCAATCACCTACAACACAACAAAGACACAACCTACTCCGTCCTCCAACCCAGAACAGGAATCCTCAGTACAACATCTTGAACAGCTGACCATTTAGTCTCTGTTTGAACACCTCCAACAACAAGGAGCATACTGCCTCATAAGCAAGTTTATTTCATTTTTGTGTGCCTCTAAATATGAAAATTATTGTTAGTGCTTCCTTTTATTGAGCCAAAATCTGCCTCTCTGTAAATTTTCCCCATTGGTTCTAGTCAAGGGTCAGCCTGGCATAGTGAATTACTGGCATGCTGGAGCTAAAATTAGCAAGACCTGGATGTGGGGCCTCCTTCCTCCAGTACTTACCATCTTTATGAACTTAGACAAGTCAACTAATTTTTCTCAGCTTGGATTTCCCCCTCTAACAAATGGAGATAATACCTCTAGCATCCACCTCACAATGTTCTGAGGAGGATCAAATGAAATCTCTGCAGTTCTTAAATCACTTGATTTAGTGATAGCTAAATAATAGTAGTCTTGTTAGTAGTTTTGCTCTCTAGAATTACACAGAATCGATCATTCCAAATATTTGAAGATAGTAATAAGTCTCTCCCATTGAGTAAAATAAATTTTTGCACTGGAAAAGACCTTAGAGATCACCAAGCCCAACCCCTCATTTTACAGATAAGGAAACTGAGGCCCAAATGAAGGAAGTGATTTGCCTAGTATTACACAATTTGTAAATATCTGAGCTAGGATTCAAATGGAGCTGCTCTGTCTGAGGCAAAGTCCTCTAGGTTCAAAAATGCAGATGCAGATTTGGGATAGTTGGCTGAGTAGCAATTTTATTTTTTTTTTAATTTTAAGTGACTTTAGATCAATATAAGACAACAATGTGATATGACCACCAAAAGAGCTGATGCAATCTCAGGGCTGCATTAATAAACATCCTAATCAAGGAAGCCAATAGTCCAGCTGTATTTTGCCCTGGAAAGACCTTCTCTAGAGTGGCCAGTTCATTAGATTAATGAGTTGGGATCCAAAAGTATCTTACTAGACTAGAATACTGAGCCAAATCTAATAAGATAAAATCAGACAGGAATAAATGTAAAATCTTAAGTAAAAGCTCAATATGAATAAAGAGAATGGCACAGCAGCAATAAGAATAAAAATGTTAACACAATCACCCACTTCACTAAGAGAGGTACAGTGTCCAGAGAAAGGAGGGGATAATAGTCCTGCTATACTCTGCTCTGATTAGGCCACATCTAGAATATCATGTTCACTTCTGGACACCATAATTTGCAAAGGATACTGACAACCTTTCTTTTTTATGCTGTCTTCCCCCATTAGATGTAAGCTCCTTGAGGCCAGGCACTGTCTTTATATTTGTATCCCTAGTGCTTAGCATAGGGCCTGGTACATGGTAATAGATGGTTATTGACTGATTGACTAAGGACACTGAAGTACATCCAAAGGACAGCAACCATGGAAATGAGGGGGTTAGAGAACATGCCATATGAGAACTGGGGAAGAGAAAACCTAGGAGAGACATGGTTGGTATCTTCAAATAGTTGAAGAATATTCATGTGGAAAAGGAACCAGACAAGTTCTTCTGACTCCTAGAGGGCAGAGTTGGGAACAAGGGGATTAAGTGGAAGATGTAGATTTGCACTTAGTATAAAGAAAAGAATCTTTCTCAACAATGAGAGCTGTCTCAAAGTGGAGAGAGCTGCCTCTGAATGGAGTAAGCTCTCCATTATCAGAGGTCTTCAAGTAAACAGGCAAGATGCTAAAGGGGGCTCACAAATCTCAAAGACCATCTACCAGCTATAGAAATGCCATGTTCTGCATGGGTAGAGGGTGTCTCCAAGCTGATGAAGCTAAGGAGGTGACATATTGGAGAATACGGAAATCTGGTTTTACTCTCAGAGACCTCACCTGTGGAGTTGCTAATGGCTTGTGAGGCAGTGCATTCTCTGTTTCTAAACGTGTTCAAGCTGAGGCTGGATAACCATCTGTCGGAGATGGAATAGAGGGGATTCCTGCACTGGTGGGAGGTTAAACTAGATAATCTCTAAGGTCACTTCCAGCTCCAAGATTCTATTATTCTTGTAATAATCCACAACACCAGAATATTTATATCCTAGCAACAGATCATTCTAGTGTACCTGGTCAATAGAATGCCTGCTGTCATCTTGAGTTAACAGCAGATTTATCTAGGTTATAAAAACATAATGGATAGTAATAGGAATATTCATTTGTAGGCAGTCTCCAATTTACAAGGCAATCAATCAACAAGCATTTATTTAAGCTTCTACTATGTGCCAGGAATTGTGCTAAGTACTAGGAAAACAAAAACAAAAGAATCATAGTTGTTACCCTCAAGGAGATTATAATTTATTCGGGAGAGACAAATATATAAATATAAAGGTGCCCTGAATGAGCAGTTCAGTGGCAGAATTCTTGTCTGATACATCGGAGACCCAATTTGATTCCCAACCCGTGCATGTATCTTTTTCCACAACTCTTGCGAAGACTAGTGAAGTGAATAGAACTCTAAACTCTAGTTTCCTGGAGTCAGTAAGAAATGAATTCAAATCCAGACTAAGATACTTTGTTATCTTGGGCAGGTCACTTAACCTCTGTCTTTTCCAGTTTCTTCATCTATAAAATGGGGATAACCATAGCACTGAGCTTCCAGAGAGGTTGTGAGGATAAAATGAGATAATACAGTATTTGTAAAGTGCTTTGTGAACTTTAAAGAGTTATATAAATGCCAGTTATTGCTATTATTATTATACAATAGGTACAAGGTACTTCAAGGGAAGAGAAGTCGTATCTGGGGATCAGGAAAAGCCTCATGTATAAAGTGGCACTTGAGCTAAGTCTTAAAGGAGATTGGATATTAAAAGATACAGGAGTGAGAAAGAAATTCTTTCCAGGCATGGGGGACAGGCAGAGCAAAGGCACATAGATAGGAGAGAGAGTTTTACATATGAGTAATACTACAAATGGATTGTTTCCAGTGTTCATAGAATCAGAGAGTTGGGTAGGACCTTAGAGATCATCTAATCCAGTCCCTACCAGACCTTACCTATATTTGATAATGTCCATCCAGTCTCATTTTTGAGTTATTTAAGTAACCCAGGTTACCAGATACCAGTTTGGTACCTCTCTCTTAAAGGAGTACAGAGTAGCCAGCCTTGTGGCCCCTTCTCCTATACCCCTCAAAGGCAAAAATTACAGTCTCTTTTGGAGGGATTGGACAAGATTCCAGATCTATCTATCAATGCTTCCACCTTGAACTGTCTATATATACATACATACATATTTATTTATTTATCTGTAAGATATCCCATTCAGACAAAAATGTTTGTGTGTGTGTGTGTGTGTGTGTGTAATTTACACGGGCATATATACCTTACATCAATTTGAAATTTGAGATTAATTTCCCAACTGAAACAATTTCATATGTGATTAGGCTAGGTTCTCACATCAATCCATCAAAGCTTTTTTCATAATGTAGCTGTGTGGTTCCAGTGATAAACTGAGTCTGCTCTCCAAAGCCTAACATATCTCAGTATGAAAAGGCTAATCATCATTAGACTGGCCACTAGGTGCTAGATTTGAGGGTCATAGCAACCCGTAAAATAAACAAAAATATAAAATGGGCCACAGTCCTACCAGCCCCTTTCCACTTCTTTGATGGAGATAGAACCATAGAAAAGGAAGTAGGAAGTGATGAGAATCAGAACTTTGCAGCATACCCTTTGACTCAGAAATAAGAAGACTTGCCTTCTATACCAAGGAGATCAAAGACATAGGGAAAAGACCCATGTGGGCAAAGATATTTATAGCAGCACTTTTGTTATAGCAAAGAACTAAAATATAAGTAGGTGCCAATCAATTGTGGAATGGCTGAACAGATTATGACATAAGAATGACAAAAGATATATATTTAAAGAAACTTGCGAAGACTTGTATGAACTGATGAAGGGTAAAATAAGCAGATCCCAAATAATGTACACAGTCCCCTAAAAGAGAGGTAATGACACCAGATGCAGAATGAGCTATGTATATTTGGATATGGCTAATGTATGAATTCATTTTGCTTGACTATGCTTGTTTGTCACAAGTGAGTTTTTTTTTTTCATAATGGGGGTGGGAATTTCAGGAGGAGAGGAAGGTAAATAACAGTGATGTAAAAAAAAGAAGAAAAAAAGAAAAAACGGTCATTGAAGCATTAAAAAAGATACAGATGAGAATGGATGGCAGTTCAGAGGGAGATAGACAATCTGGACAGCTTTTAAAACCAACAAATTGAATTTTTATATGCTTTCTTTAAAAGCAAGCTACTTGTAATAGAGATTTATAGTTTCACATATAATCGTCTCTGTCCTTTGTATATGAAAATATTCATATTAACTTGTGTTTGCCAAATACAGCATAACCAAAACTAAAAATTATATTTTTAAAAGAATCCACTTTTAAATCACATGCAAACATTAATTTAATTGCAGGCACACTGAATGAGAAAGTAGTCAAATGATTAATGATTTGGCATTATATTGGAAAATCTGAATCACATCAATATTGATATTCTTGTATAGTACCTGGGTTCCTCCTTCCTCTACTTACATGTGGGTCTCAGCTACTCTAGGTTGAAGGTACAGTACTTGATGAGCCTTCATCCACCCAAAAACTTTAGCTCATGAGTCCCCACTGAAGTGATTATTTTTGCTGTCAGCCAAAGGACGCAATTTATTCATAAGATCTCATTGTTGGAAAGGACCTTAGAGGTCATCTAGTCCAACCGTCTAACTCTATAGATGAGGAAACAGGCCCAGCAAAGCTACATGACTTCAATTATGGTCTGTGACCAAGACATGGCATGAGGGATAGTGTCGAGCCAATGTACAAATGTACGATCAGGAAAGGAGGTTAACTGGCCAAATAAGTGAGGGTGAGGTATGATGGACAGCCTATGTGCTTCAGCGGCATCAACAAAAAAGCAAAAAACCCTAGAGCAAGCACTCCAGTAGAGTGAAAAATCTAGAGATGTTAACAATGGATGCACAGGTTAAGAGAAAATGCTTAGGGCATCATCTGTACCAATGAAGCAAATACTCATGCTGATGACATCGTTGGCCCATTGATGTCTAAGTAACTTGATAATAATTATGATATTCCTGATGTCCTGGTCTCACCAAGCCAAACTGAATCCCAAAGTTTTCTGAACCATGAGTTCTAGTGAGCTCAGAATGTGGAGTTCCTCTTAAGCTCTGAGTCTAAGCCCTAAGCTGGAAGGACTTTTGAGCCCTGGGAGGTAGACAAAAGAAATCTGTAGGGCAGGTGATGGACAGATAGAGAAAAAGTTTGGACGGCAAGAGAATATTGTGTGGCTCTGTCACTTCCCATAACGACATAAGAGACAGTTCCAACAGTCCTGATGAGCACCTCCAGAAACTCTCTGACTACTATAACCTTCAACCCTCCCTTGATGCAAGCCCTGCTCTTCTTGGAGAAAAGAACAATCAACAAACAGTTAAAAAAAATGTTTTTACTAAATAAAACCAAATCACCAGGCCACTTCCTGGTCATTTCTAAACCATGGCACCTATATTCTAGTTCTCCTCATCTTCTCAATGGAACTCTGATTCTGCCCCTTGGACCCTAAACCTTACTAGGTGACCTTTCTGTTTCTCTTGCCCAGAACCAGGTCATCACAACATTTCCTGAGCATTTTCAAACAATGCCATTATCTGGAAAATAATATATAAATAACACATATTAGGTGTTTTAACATTTACAAAGTGCTTTTCAAATACTGTCTTTTCGAATGATAAAATCTGAGAGGTAGGTGCTATTATTATCCCCATTTTACAGGTAAGGAAATTGAGGTAGATGGACAATTTGCCCAGAGTCAGATAGCTATTAAGTGTCTGAGGTTGGATTTAATCTCAAGCCTTCCTGATTTCAGGTCCAGTGCTCTATCCACAAGGCCAACAAGCTACCTAGATACACCCAGCTCTTTCTAGCTCCCTGTTATGTCTTGCCTTCCCCACTAGAATGTAAAGTTCTCTTAAGTGAGGACTATCCTGCTTGTTTTTATTTGTACCACCAGTATTAGCACAGGGCCTGGTACAGAGAGAGTGCTTAATAAATGCCTTATCATCCATTAAGTTTATGATTTATCAGCTTTCATGGATTCAATGATCACATGTATGCAAATGATTCCAGATCCCAACCTCGTCCTCTGAACTAATGTCTCAAATCAACAATTGCATTTTGGGTATTTTGAAGTGGATTGCCATTGACATCCCAAATTCTACCCACATATCCAAAAGGTGGCGCAGTGGATAAAGTGGCAGTCCTACAGTTAGGAAGACTTATCTTCTCAAGTTCAAATCTCACCTCAGACACTTATTAGTTGTGTGACTCTGGTCAAGTCACTTTACCGTTGGCCTCAGTTTCCTCATCTGTAAAATGAACTGGAGAAGGAAGTAGCAAATCACTCCAGTATCTTTGCCAAGAAAACCCTAAAAGGGGTCACAAAGAGTCAGACATGACTGAAAACAACTAAACAACAACAAAAAACTAGAAACCATTATCTTTTTCTTCAAACTCTTCCTTCTTCCCAACTTTGCTATCACTGTGAAGGTTATTACCGTCTTTCTAGTTACCCAGGCTCAAAACTTTGGTGTCATCCCTTGATTCCTCCTTCCCAATCACTTTACATATCCAATGTGTCGCCAAAGCTAGTCATTGCTGCCTTTACCTCTCTCATTTATGTCCCTTCTGTCCCTGCGCACAGCCATCACCACAGGTCAGGCCATCAGCTCCTCTTATCCAGACTATTGCAATCGCCTTCTAGTTGGTCTCCCTGCCTCCTGTATCTCCCCCTCTCTGATCCATCCTCCACTCACTGGCCAAAGTGACTTTCCTAAAACACAGTGACACCATGTCACCCAACATCATATTCAAAAGTACTCCAGTGGTTCCTTATTACCTCCAGGATCAAATACAAACTCTTCAATTTGGCATTTAAATTTCTTTCCAACCTGGTTCCTTCCTACCTTTCCATTCTTTTTATACCCTTTCCATTTTCTGATTCTTCAACAGGAGATTTCACCTTCCGCCTCTGTGCTTTTCCACACGCTGTTCCCCAAGCCTGGAATGCTTTTCCTCTGCCTCCACCTCTGAGTTTTCCTGGCTTCCTTCAAGACCCTGCTCCAATCTCACATTCTTCAGGAGGCCTTTCCTGTTGGCCCCAGCAGCTAGTGTCTTCTCCTCTGACATTCCCCTGAAGCTTCTTCGTACAGGTCTTGCTATTTTCTCTGTATGTCCCCCGTTATTTGGATATTTTCTTCCCCATTAGAATCTGGGCCCCTTTAGGGAAGTGACCACTTTTTGCCTTTGTGCATCCCCAGAGCTCATTACATACAGTATCTGGTATACACTAGATGCTTAAAAAATGCTTGTTGGCTGACTGATGGCCATATTGTCAGTAAAGGCCTATCTCCACTGAAGTCATTCACAATCGCCTTGTCCGCTAAGAAACGAAAACCCTCCCTTCCACCTTACCTTCCTATTCTTGTGTATGGTCCCATCATGCTTCTGGTCCAATAACTTGGACTCATCTTTAACTCCTCTTCTCAAATAAAATTAATTGCAAGATCCTATTGATTCTTCTTACACACCATCACTTCCACCTGTCTCTTCCCCTCTTCTCACTCTGTCACCACCTAACTTGAGGTCTTTATCAGTTCTTGTGACATCTATTATGATGGTCTCCTATCTGGTGTCCCAGATTCAAGTCTTTCCATGTGCCAACTCACCCTTCACCCAAGTTGGCAAATACATGTTCCTAATGCACAGGTCTGACTCCATTCATTATTCCCTGCTCAAAAAACTCCAGTAAAATACAAATTCCTTAGATTAGCATTTTAGCTCCCCTCTGTGATTGGCTGAAAGGAAATCAGATATGGTGTTTTGGGGGACTTTGCTATTCCTAAGTATATAATTTTCTATATGTCTCTAATAAATTGCAAGATCTTTTTAGATTCTGACTACTATCCTGAGTTAGCTATACGTCCAAGTTTTGTTTCACCTATGAATTGTATTATCTTATGTACTATGCCTTTACCCAGGTGATGCATAAAAATGTTTAACAGCTCTGCATCAAATACAGCTCCCTAAGAGAACTACAATGGTGATTTGTTGCCAAGTTCACATTAAACCATTAATGACTAAAAAAAAAAAAAAAGATTAGCATTTTAGACTGTCCATAATTAGCCTCCAATCTACCTTTCCAGCATGATTTCCCATTACTTCCCACCCACTCTGTATTACAGTCAACCTGAGCTGTTAGCTGTTCTCCAGACTTATTCTCCATTCTCCCACTTCTGGGCATTCTTACTCCCCACCCCTCAAGCACAGTTCCTCTTCTTCCTTCTTCCCAGACCCATAATATGGGCCACCTTCTCCATGAAGCTTCCCCCTACTCCTTCCAGCTGAAAGTGTCATCTTTCCTTTCTCAAAGGGCAGTTGGACTTGGTCTCTGTTCTACCATATCCCATTATACTTTGTATCAAATTTCTAAACAAGTATATATGGTAGATGATTTATCTACAGATCTTATCTTCCCTATTAGATTATAAGGGCCGGGTCTATGGTATGTCATTTGTCATCTCCGTATGCCTTGCACGCTGTTGTGCCTTGAACAAATGTTTTGTAAATGAATGCTGGAATGCTCTGGGGTCTGGGACCAGGGAACCAAAGGGTAGGAACCAGGCAGAAGTGGCCTTTCCCTTAAATGGGTTTATTTGCAAGTCAAGTGTTAGCTAATTAGTGATATATGCATTAAGCCTCACTTTACCTTCAGTCTCTCACTTTACCTTCAGTCTCCTCTTCTGTAAAAATGGAGATAACAGTGCCTACCTTGCAAGGTTGTTGTGAAGATTAAATGAGATGATATTTGTAACATGCTTAGCACAGTGCCTGGTACACAGTAGGCACCATTTAAATCCCTTCCCTCCTAAACACCAACTTTGAAAACCTTCCTCCATGGACCATTCTTTTTCAAAGAAAAAGCGAGTTAACAATTCGATTACTTCCAGACATTCCTCAGTTTCCTCATCCGTAAAATGAGCCAGAGAAGGAAATGGCAAACCACTCCAGTATCTTTGTCAAGAAAACCCTAAATGGGGCCGTGAAGAGTCAGAACTGAAAGGACTGAACAACAAGACATTCATTGTACTGTAGGAAAAAGAACAAAGAACTGGGCTTAAGGAGATCTAGGTTCTTGTCCTGACTTTGTCACTGCTTAGCCTCCATTTTCTACTAACTAAACCAGACACTCTGTTTCAAGGTTGGAATTAGAACGGTTCTCACAGGTCAATTTAGGTCAACCCCGTCCTTATACAGATAAAAATACCTGAAACCAAGAAAAATGATTTGCCCAGGGTCACACAGTAAGTAATAGAAGAAGGATCTGAACCCAGGTTTTAGGACTCCAACTCCAGAACTTTCCAACTGCACCAAGATTATTCCCCCAGCAGAAGGTATATTCTTTAAAGATAGGTATACTTTGTTGCCCCTTTTGCCATCTTATTATCTCCAGCACGTAGCATAGTACTTTACACTTAATTAAAGCTTGCTGAGTTGAATCCCTTGCAGCTCTGACGTTTTAAGATTGATTCTGTGATTCTATAAGCAGATCCAGTGTAATTTAGGGTGTGATCACAGGTACCCCTCACAGTTGCAAACGCAAACCTCATTTGAGCTGCACAGGCAGCAAGAGGGCCAAATAAATGACTTGGGGAGGATCTGGGAGGCAGAATTAACAGAGTTTCAGGAGATGGCTGCTTCTGCCTAGCTCAGCTCATTGCTACTCAGTATTAGGACAGACTACCCAAGCTACTTCTTACCAGTGGTGTGGCGAAAGTTAACCAACCAAGTAGGGGAACCTTCCACCCACAAATCTGCAGGGACTGAAATGTGGCCCAGATATGGCTCCAGGGAGTGGGAGAAGACCCTGCGATCTCGGGGTGCGCCCCCAGAATCTGTCCCTGCCCTAAGGTGGTCTGAGCCAGGTTGGATGAGTAGAATGACCGTCGCGACACGACGCAGAATTGTTTATCCCTTCCCGGCACAGGCAAATAAAGTGCGATTGGTACTTTCCAACTTCATACCGGGTAATATTCCTTTAATGGAATGCTTTTAGAGAGGAGTCATAAAAATAAATTGAAAAGTGCTTTCTGCGGGCTACAGCTGGTGTAAGCAGCATCTGAGCAAACAGGATAACACAAGGCTTAACATAGCATCGCTGTTTTTATTACTCACCCGCGACAGGTCTTATAATAGTATAAATTCACTTAAAAAACGGACTTTCCCCCTCCCCCCCGCCCCCTGCAGCCACACACGCCCCAGCCGCCCCCCGTGTGCCGAAGCCCAGGCAGCCGGGTCCCTTCATTCTAAGCCATGTAATTTACAGGTCTTTTGTGATTTAGATTTGAGACCAATTAGCTCATTGTGCAAGCCTTCCGCGTGCCAACTCACTCCCCCCTCCCCGCTGCTGCTGCCGCTGCTGCGGCCGTTGCGCCAGGCTCCGGATTCTGCTGGGGATTCGTCTGTGCGCGCTTGTAAGGAGGGGACCGTTTGGTGAGGGGCGGAGGCGCTGGGGCTGCATGGAAATGGGCTCTCGCTCCCTGCCTCCCGCCCGCACCCCCATCTGCCTCGGCGTCCTACACCTGGTCTCTAAATTTGTCACTGCGTGAAATACACACAAAGCAACACAAAGCTCAGCCTGGAGCCGGGGATCTGCCTCGACTAACAGGTAGTGGTGGCAAGGAGCCCTGGGCCGTCGGCTACCCTACAGCTGGGGTGACAGGTCGGGGCCCTGGGCAAAGGCCATTGCGGAGAGAGATAGACTCTGGAGAGAGTGGAGGGAGGTTAGACGTGCTCGGTTCAGGAAAGCATGCCATAAGATCTGCTGGAAAGCCTTAATCTAAGTCTTTTTTATTTTCCTGAGAGAGAGACAGAGACAGAGAGAGAAAGAGAGACAGACAGACAAAAAGAAAGACAGAGAGACAGAGAACCAATAAAACTGAGACCCAGAGATCAGGAGGAGAACCCTCCAAGACCACATTGATAATAAATGGCAAAGCCAGGATTCAAACCAGGGCCTCTGACTGCAAATCGGATCCTCTTTCCACTACACCAGGGACACCGAGTGCCTTTTTCCTTATTCTTTACCCCCTTCTTCCTCTGTCCCTAACAGTGATAGACTTACCTAACCTGTCCCTACTCTCTCTGATGCAGCAGATCAGAAAATGTGTTCCGTGAAAGGAAAAGGTCATCCAGCTCAAATCCATCAAGGAACCAGTCAGAAAATATTTATGTACCAGACACTGAGCTAGGACAGTAGGGACTGCAAAGAAGTCTCTTCCAAACTTTCCCTTAAAGGGAAGAATGGCTATGATCTAATGGAAAAGGCACTGGATTTGAAGTTACCCAATTCCTTGTTACAATAATTAGCTCCATTTAAGTTTAGACCCCTGATGTCCATTTCATTCCCTCCTTTTTGGTTTTGGGGAGTTTATTTTAGATGAAAAATGGTGAACTCAATAACAGTGACTGAGACCCCAGTTAGAAGAATTCCTAACACTCAGGCAGAGGTTAGGCTCTCTGCCTCTCGTATATATATCTTGCTAATTAACCCCTGACTTCTTTGTGGTTGAGGCAAACTTGAGTTTACTGGAAACATTTGGGTAACAAAACAGCAGATTATATTATGGTGTCTGTGAATAAACAGGTTTCAGAAACAAAGTTGGGTAAAGATTTTTTCTTGCAATTTTGTTCAGCCTGGGTCCCCTGATCCAAGATGTCTAGAGTCAATGACTATACTCTATATCTTTCCTTTTCCACTGTGGCTTATTTTCCCCCTTGCTCCTCAAAAGGTCTGTCAGAAATATCATGCTTACTCCCAACCTCATGAATCCAGACTCTAAGGATCTTTTCTTTCATTTCTGAGCTAGCTTCTTCCTTTTAGACAAATTGCTCAGGCTATGACCCTGTCTCTCACACAATAGCTTTGATTGATTCAAGGAAATGTACAGGCCTTGTTCAGGCTCAGTTCTGACTGTTTAATTCAATCAGAAAGTCTTTTTACCTAGTTAAGGTACCATAGCTAAAAGGGGGTGATGGTGGGAGGGGGTCAATCCCACCCTTACCACAGAACATCAGAGTTGAAAGGGCCCTCAGAAAGCTGCTTGATCCCACCTATACCTGAACAAGAATCCCTTCTAAATCCTACCCAACAAGTAATCATCCAGACCTTTCTGGAAGACTCCCAGAGAGGTAGAACCAACCTATTCTGAAGGCCAAACTGAAGACCTGGGTCAGAATCCTAGCTCTGTCATTTCTTAGCTGTGTGGCCTTGGGTAAATCACTTTATCTCTCTGTACTTCGTTTTCCACATCTGTGAAGTAAGGGGCTTAGGTGAGAGGATCATAGGACTTGGAAGAAAATTTATGGACAAGTAGTTTTCTAGAACTAGATGCAAATATTAAACTCTAAGAATTCTTCTAACTCTAAAATCCAGTCTTTCTAAAGTCATGATTTCGTAGAGAAGATAAAACAATGTATACGTGAAAAGATAATTGAGGAGGTTAAATGCCAAATAAGGAATCATAGGCTCATAGATTGGAAGCTGGAAGAGACCTCAAAGGCGATCTAGTTGGTACAGCCAAGAAGTGCTTCTAGAAATTCAGAGGAGGGAGAAAGAATGTTTCATAGAAGATGCATGTGATTTGAGCTTGGCTCTGAAATGTAAGTCGGAATTTAATAGGAAGGGTGGAGTGCATTTTTAGGAGAGGGAGTAGTATGAGTAAAGAGAGGGAATAGTGTGAGTAAAAAGAGTAAAGTATTCACAGGGCAACAACGAAACCAGTTTGACCAAAGCAGGCCATACAGAGGAGCCTATGTTGGAGCCACAAAATCATAGAACCCTAGGCCTGAAAGGGACCTCAAGATGACATTCAGTTTAATCTCTTACCTTCGAATAGGTTTGTCTCTAAACCAGAATATTATCTCTCTTATTCTTATATCAATCTACAAGTATTTATTAAGCACCTAGTGTGTATAAAGCACAGTACCAGGCCCTAGAGATGCAAGTACAAAAAAGTAAACAATCCCTACTTGCTTTGAGTCCACGATATAGATTTACATCAGAGGGAGGGAAATTTCATGACCTGCAACTTTTACCTATTTTGGTATCTAACATCATCACCATTTAGAATATTCTTCCTCAGATCTTATCTTAATTCCCTCCACTGTCACAATTTCACTCTGCCCCTGAGGGAGTGAACAAATAGTTCATTTGGGGATTTTGAAGTGCTCTGAGTAGATAAAAGGCAGAAGTGTCATTTTTCCTCCACCCTCTACCCCCTTGGTGACACAGTGTTATGCATACCTACTCTTAATGCTTGGGATATGAATCAGGGGGTGGGAGAAGTAAAGGTAATGACTGAGAAAAAAATCTGGGTTCACAATTCACCAAGGCTGTTATTTTCCTATCTCATAGTTCTTTTCCACGCTATTTGGAATGATTCCACTTGATCTCCCAAAAACATCCTTATCCAGTAATTTTTTTTAAAAAAAAAGCTCACATGCTCCAAGACCTCCTCCCACCCCTAGGAACCTCTTCTTCCCCCACTCCAATACTGTTAATATCACATACTTATCCATGAATCTTTGATAGCATCATACTCTTTCCACCTCCCACCCCCACCAGCCTATGCACTGTCATTGAGTTACATATTGGGTGCCGTTAAACATACCCTATATTGTTCCTATATATGTGTATACATATATGTGTATGTGTGTGTGTGTGTATTGCACACACACACACACACACACACACACACTCACATCAGATTTGTATCTAATATCAGTGAACCCAGCCAATAGGTGTCAAGATCCATCCTGCCTTGAGTCTTTCATAATTGAACAAGCAATATGGTACAGAGGGATTTGTAGCTGGAGAAGCTCAGTTCAATTTGTAACTGTCATCTCCAATAAATCACAACCTCTCTGGGCTTTGGTTTCCTCTTCTGTAAAATGGGGGCATTGTGCTCAACCAAGGACATACATGGTTCCAGACCCTCTTTGGAGAGAAACTTGGAGAGAAAAAGAAAAGATTTGGGAAGTGGTAGACATGTAGCAAAGCGAGCATGCCAACATATCCCTAATTTCCAAATTGTTTCCCTAGAAACTTCAGGAATTTCTCCCTTGGAAGAGATTGGGGATTCTCTATTAGTTTAGCTGAGATATTTCATTTTCAAAGGGACATCTCATTCACTCTGTGTATTTTCTGGTAAATTTTAATCAATATAACTTCTCTGATTTCTGTTTATGATCTGTATTGAAAAATGGCTTTGTGGACTATTCACCATTTGTGATAGCATAACTAGCATTTGGTGAGAAGGAACCAAGCCTCTGGAAATAAACTATACCATCGTTAAGGGTTTAGGGACCACAACAGGGGTGGGGAACCTACGGCCTCAAGGCCATATGGGGCCTTCTAGGTCCTTGGGTGCAACCTTTTGACTAAGTCCAGGTTTTACAGAACAAATCATTTTATTAAGGGGATTTGTTCTGTGAAGTTTAGATTCAGTCAAAGGGCCAACTTGAGGACCTAGAGGGCCACATGTGGCCTTGAGACTGCAAGTTCCCCACCTCTGGACCAGAGAATCAGCTTGAACCTAAAAATCATTTCCTCTAGACTAACAATATTGGAAAGGGAGGAGGGAATAAGCAAATAGATATAATTTTAGTCTGGTATGTCCTCTTTGGGGAGGGAAGAGTGGACAATCTAGTGGCCCTAGTCTCTTGTTCCAGAGATACCAGACAGGTTTCAAAGTCTCCCTTGTAGAAGGATGGGCCAGATTCTAGAGCTATCTATTGATTCCTCCCTACTAGTTGCATTTAAACAAACTGAGGTGGATGCACATATAACCTACATGGACAAAACTCATACTCTACATATATACTTTGTATTTGCTTACCTACGTAGGTGTTATGTAATGTAAGCTCCTTGAAGCTGGGGACTATTTTGGTTTTGTCTTTGTATCCTCAGAATGCAGCACAATGATTGATAATAGTGGGCATACAAGTTTCTGTTCATTGACTTGGACTGGACTAGATTGGATTGGAAGCTTCTGTCATTATCCTATGCTTCCCTATGTACAATAGGTTTGTGGAGTCATAGACTTATTACTGAGAGAGAGCTTAAAGATCCTCCTGTGGCTTTGTCCAATTACTTCATTTTACAGATGGGTTGGTTGGCTGTTGTCCTTCATTGTCAAAGAGGACCAAAATGACATCTCTTTGTTGGGGTCAAGTATGTTTGACTGTGGTTGATGGGACCAGTATGAGTTAGGAAGGCTTGACTACAGGCTGGGCACAAAGACTCAGGATGAACCTTTGGAGTGGAGATGTCTCAACATTTGCACATCTCACATTTCTTACAGATGAGTAAACTGAGATCTAGGGATACAGTTAACTTATCCACGGTACACACACAGTACCTGTCCTTTAGGATCTTGCAAACCAAGATAAATAAATAGATATGGTTTATCTGAGACTGTGAAACAGATAGAGAAAACATCCAGATGCCTAATAGATTAATCTATTGCAGCTAGCAACCAGCTGGTGTCCTCAGTGAGGAAGCTGAATTAGCAAACACCTCCACAGATTCCCTTCTAGGCCTGGGGTGACTTGTTTGTTTGTTTGTTTAAGTAAGGGTTCTGCCTTGATCAGACCTGGTTGTCCTGGGAAGCAAATCTGCTGAGCATCCCTGGAGTATAATGCAAAATTGAGAAATTCAAAACAAAACCTGGGAAATTCGGGCACATTTTCATTTAATAAGCACTGTAATCAAGGCTGAAATCCTTACTTAAGCAAATTGTTGGCCTTGGGAGTGGAACATTGAACTTGATGCTCTTCACTCCCTGGGACATTATCTGGTATTCCATCTTCAGAACTAGTACATGACCTTGAAAAAATATCCCCTACCCACTATGCACAAACATCAATGCAAATGATTTCTGAAGAGGGAAGAGGAGCAAGTTGCAAGTTCAAACACGATAGTTGAGGGGCCGGTACCAATTTCAAATTAAAGGGATATGTCATCCAAGGGCAAAGCAATTTGACTTGAATTCTCCCCCTAGTGAGGGTAACACCAACGGTAATGAATTCTGTCTTATCTCTGTGGTTGTGGGGATGATTTGCAGACATCAAATTTGGTGATATTACAGACACTATTCCTAACTTGGAAGAGAAGAGAAAAAAATTGTTGATGCAGAGTAATATACTTGCACAGAGTAAGTAATAGCCATACAACTGTATATCACAGCCAGATATGATGTCAGGCTTTAGAAGCTGATAAATTGGAAATAACAATGGAGAAATATGGGAACCTTGAGAAATATCAACAGATAGACCAGATGAAGTGGATAAAGGTCCATTGTTAGGACACAAGAAGGAGTCCAAAAGAGAGAGGTGGGAGGGAAAACAAGCAGTTGGCAAGGTCACGATGGAGTGAAAGTCCAGGGATAAAAGGCTGTGGCCAGCTGCCTGAGAGTCAAGCACAATAAAAGCAGGAAAAAATGGAGTTGAGTTGTCAACTATGATAAGCAGATAATTTGTTACTTTTCTATCTGCCTGGGTCCCCTTTCCAGAGTCAGAAAAAAAAGTCCCTCATCCTGGAATATCTTCTCCTACCTGTTTGGCTGGGAGTGAGGGAGGGAGCAAGAGAAACAATCCATGCAACAGTGAGAATCATAGCACAACAGAGCAGGAGTGGGTCTTCTGGTAACATGGAAAGATGGAGACAGCAATGGAATTGTGGTCGGGAAAACCTGTGCTCAAATCTGGTCTCAGACGCTGCTAGGGATGAACCTGATGCTAGCATTCTTTTAGTTTAGCTTTGATTTGGAAACGAAGCAAGACACTTTTAAGTCATTGAACGGTTAACAAAAGGAGGTTTGCTTAGCTCAAATATAATAAGGATATGCAACAAGGATACAATGGCATTTAGCTTCTGTAAACATTGCCCCCATCATTGCCGTATGGAAGTGCATCCGTTCAGCAGGGCAAAGTGTGTTAAATCTTGCACTCTTCAGACTAATTACATGAAAGTGGGATTTTTAAAATCTGTAACTGACCAGTAAGCTACTCAAGGGAACCAGGGCCCAATTAAGTTCCAGGTACAGCTTTATACCCTTTTAGGGAAAACTAATCTTTGATGTAGGGTAAGGGTAGATATTGGTGCTATGACCTTGGATAGGTCACTTAACCTCTTTAAGTCTCAGTTTCCTCAACTGCAAAATAAGGCTAACAATAGCATCTACCTAACAGGGGTGGTGGTAAAAATTAAATGAAATAATATAAACAATGCTTTTTGAAAACCTTAAAGGACTGCATAAATGTGAGTTATTCCTAGTACAGATGAGGAAAGAGTTTCAAATAGAATAAGTTCCTTTTCATGGATCAATCAATCAATATTTATTAAGTGCTTCCTATGAGGTAGGTACTGTGCTAAGTGCTAGGGATAAAAAAAAAAGAAGCAAAAGACACTCCCTGCCCTCAAGCAGCTTACAGTCTAATGAGACAGACATACAAACAATTACATACAAAGCAAGCTATTTAAGGGGTAAATAGGAAATAGTTAAATGAGGGAAAGCACTGGAATTAAGAGGGCTTGGGGAAGGCTTCCTGTAGAAGACAGAATTTTAATTGGGCTTTTAAGGAAGCCAGGGAAAGAGGAAGAGTATCCCAGGCAAAGAGGACAGCCAGAGAAAATTCCCAAAGCTGAGAGGTAGTGTCTTGTTCTAGGAGCAATATAAAGATGGCTGGATTGAGTATGGCATGGATAGGCATGTGATGTGGGACCTGGTTCACCACCTTTCAAAGATGATTGGGATTTCTGCCTCTATGGGAAGAAGAGGGCTGTGACTGGCCACTTGCTCCTTCTCTTGCCTATTACCAAGAGGAGTATTGGGGTAGAATTATATTCATGCACTGTACCTCAAGTATCAATAGTCCATGGGGCATAATAAGTTCAGAATAAAAGGCACTTATCCTGATAGCTCTCAAAGGGAAAATAATAATTAGTTTACATTCACCAGCTTAGCTCCCTCCCACCAAACATGGTTATACAAAAGACCACTGCGAATAGCTAATGCATTTTTTTTTATCAAAATAAGCAAGGAACAAAAATCAGTAGAGTTATACAGATTAGACTACACAAAAGAATACAAAAGAGTAAGTGTACTCCTTATCTGGAAGAGTAATAAGATCTCAGCCCAAGCCAGGGCAGAGAATGAGTTCACCTATAGGAAGTCCAGTCTCAGCAGTCTCTAGGGTTGCTAGAGTTAGAATTCAAGGGACATTTGGGGAAGGACTGACTCCCTCTATATGTATGTAACTCTGAGGGCTCTTACTAGCCATGCAAAAGCCTGTTCCTTGACTCCCTCAACCTGCTTCTCTCAAAGTCCTCCAGCACCACAGCTCAGCAATTTCTCATCCAATCTAGAGTCATTATTCTCTCCACTTATGTAGCAACTCAAAGGGCTATCTCTCAGAAAAAAAAAAATCAACTTCCCTGAGCTTGAGCAGAACTGGGATTACACCTACATAGGAATCTTAGAAAATTAAAAGTTTCCAGGTATGGATTTAAAAAGCACTGACAACAAGACCTCAAAGGTCAGAAACAGATCTGCCTTCTCTGCTAGAGAAGCTGGGATCACACTTTCTAGGGGACTCAAAATATTCCCCTCTATATGGAGAAGATGGAGGTTCAGGAAGCAATGACCTTCAATTCCCTTCTCAGGTCGTGTGCAGTCACTAGCTTCTGCTGCAAAGTGCCATAAAGGATAAAAATCAGCTTATAGAAAGATTAGTGAGACTCCTAGCTAAGGAAAGTCATCCTGGTATTTAAGGATAAAAATGGAAAGAGGCCAACAAACAGAAGAAAAATTTAAAAGATCTGCAATGATTTTTATAATAAACATTTTACCATCAAGGACAATAAAGCTACCACACTTGAACTCTAACATTAAAGTTCTGGATATACTTATTAAAGATGTAGAAATGACATTAAAGAAAATAAAGATGGGAAAAGAAGTTGGATTAAACCAGATGTATACATAAATGCTATAAGCCATGGGTCATTAACTTCTTTTTTTATTATTTTTGTTACGGACTTCTTTGTCATTCTGCTGAAGTCTATAGATTTCTTCTCAGAATAGTATTTTTAAATTCATCAAATAAAATACATAGGATTACAAAGTAAATCAATTATATTGATATATAGTTATAAAAAATAATAAAAGCTTCAAGATCGTGGACTCCCTCGTCCACTATGTCTGGCTATACCAGGTTAATAATTATTGTTATAGTTGCTACAATTGTGAGGATGTTAAGTGATTGAATCACAAGGTATCTAAAAAAGTAGAAGGTACAAAAGATGTGGGGAAAAAAGTCTCATACCTAGTTAGTACTGAAAAGAGTGACTGAAAGAATATTGACAATTATTGACGCATCTACTTTCCCATGTATAGAAAATTTTTATAAGAATCTTCTCCATATAAATCAAGGGCATCCTTGATCAAGAAATTAACAGGTTACAAGTAGGATTTTATAAGTGATTTTCCACAATGGACCACATCCTGGCCATCACAATGTGACTAAAAGAGGTAGACAATACAATATACCACCATGTTATTGTTTGTTGATTATTAAAAAGAATTTGATTTTGATGACAACTTAAAGACTCTATTCTCCCAAGGTATCTCCCATCCATACATCAGAATCATTCAAAATTTTTTAAAAAATATATAATCAGTTGTATTTTTGTTTCAGTGCTCTCCATTCCTAAACATCAGGCAAGGCATAAACCTGAGGGATGAATGCTCACCAAAGATATTTATCATCATAATGGAGGAGATCCAGCACACAGCTCAATTTGAAGATTGTCTATGAGTGGTAAAATCTTCCAGATTCTCCTGTTTACATATAGTGCTATGCTGGATACGTTGAACTCTAAGACATTGCAAAGACTTCTAAAAGAGATTTGTAATCACCAAAAATAATTTGTCCATCCACACATGAAAAATCAAGTGGATGAAGAATTCTATTATCCCAATTATACTATGTAGTTGGATGAACAATCATAAAATGTATATGTATATCTGGAAGACACAGTAAAAATGGACAATGAGTAGTGCCTATAATTAATAGGAGACAGAGAATCAGCCAGGTCAACTTTGGGGAGTGACAGAGCTCCTTTAATCACTCCAAATTCTTCCCAGAAATAAAGGTTCATATTCTAGTATTGTCATATGGTGAGAAGATACATGAATGCCATATTCTCTAAAGAAATGAAAAATTAGAATTATCAGGTGAGCTTCCTGAAACCTAAGAAAAGAGGAATTTAAGAGCAGTAAAGGATGACATTAGGGTAAATATATGATTGATAAGGGCAGCTAGGTGGTAAGTGCTAGGCCTAGAGTCAGGAAGACTCCTCTTCCTGAGTTCAAATCTGGCCTCAGACACTAGCTGTGTGACCCTCAACAAATCACTTAACCCTGTTTGCCTCAGTTTCTTTATCTGTAAAATGAGCTGGAGAAGGAAATGACAAATCACTCTAGTATCTTTGTCAAGAAAACCCCGAAGGGGGTTATGAAGGGTCAGATAAAATTAAACAATGACAACAAATGATTGATAAAGATCATCTGACCATACAGTGAGGGCAAGTGAAGACAAATGGACAGTACAGGAGCTCAACTGGTATCTTTGCAATGCCAGAAGAGAACAAGGAAGGGCCTTAATATGTTGAATAGACTACCCCTTGTAGCAAGCTTATGGGAACATGTAGACAAGAGTCACAGAGGATGGGCAGACATGGATGGATTGTGATCTGTTCCATGGGAGGAAACACCCAAGTCAATGAATCACAGATTCATCTGAATATTTGAGTAAATACATGTCATATCTCCTCCCTGTCACCACCTTCCCCTAGGAAAATGGAAGGTCCTTGAGGGCAAAGACTGTTTTGTTTTGGTCTTTGTGTTCCTGGCACATAACACAGTGTGCCTAGTAGATAGATAATGCTTAATTAATATTGTTGAATGGAATGGAATTACTCTTACCTGCCTCACCTTCAAGTATGCTGCTCTGATAATCTCTGTCATCCAGCCACACAACTATATTCATAAGCCCTGACACTTACCAGTTATGTCATTTTGAACAAGTCACTTAACCTCTATTTGCTTGAGTGTCTTCAACTCTGAAAGGGAAATTATAATAGCACCTACTTTATAGGGGTCTTGTGAGGATCAAATGACTCAATACTTGTAAAAAAAAAAAGTGCTTAGCACAGTTCCTGGCACATAGTAGGTGCTATATAAAAGTTTATTTCTTTTCTTTCCCCCTCCCTTCCCTTCCACTACCTTTGCATTTCCCCTCTTATTCACATGCAGATCTATACAGCCCTTCATCTTTACCAGCTTATTCTTTCCACTACATCCTTTGGAACTTCTTTTCGGTTATCCACAATCTCAATGGAGCTATGAATGGTTCAGTTATTCTAAAACTTGAATCTATATCCCCAAAGACACTAAACTGGATACTGTCTTTCACCTAGAGCTACCACTCCTCGGCCTACATGTCCAAAGAAAGCAAAGCAAGAAGAAAAGGACCTATGAATACAAAAATGTAGCACCAAAGAACTGGAAAATAAAGGGATGCCCATCTCTTGAGGAATAGCTGCACAAATGGTATATGAATGTAAAGGGATACTACTATGCCATAAGAAATAATGAAAAGGATAGTTTCAGAGAAACCTAGTAAGACTTTTATAAACTAATGTAAAGCGATGTGAGCAGAACCAAGAAAATTAATTGTACAATAACAACATTGTAAAGACAAGCAACTTTAAAAGACTTAAGAACTTTGATTGATGGAATGATCAATAATGATTCCAAAAGTATGATGAGGAAGTTTGCTACCCATCTCCAGAAAGAGAGATAATTGATTCAAGATGCAGACTGGGATATGAATTTTTGAACATTATCAGTGCAAGAATTTGTTTTGCTTAATGGTGCTTATTTGTTGCAAGGGATTTTTTTTCTTTTTTCTCTAAGTATGAGGGGGTAGAGAGGGAGAGAAGTGTGAGAGAGAGAAAATAAATGTTTGTTAATAAAAATGGAATTTAAATTTGAATGAACTGCTAATAAACTCCCATTCATCCTTGACTTCTTTCTCTTACACTCCTTCCAATTCTTCATATTAATGGACATATGGTTTCCCTGTGGAAATTATTTTGTAATCACTAAAAAGAATTTGATCACATACACACACACACACACACACACACACACACACACACACACACACACACCAAGTACATAAAGAATTCTATTGTCCAGATTATGAAATCCACGTTGCTATTTCTAATTCTGTCTGCCCCTTTTCTCTTGGGGTCTGAGGATGGAATCAGGATGCTCTTTCATACTTACTGCTGTTTCCAAACCTTTGCCTGCTACCATGCAAGGATATTACCCTATCCTGAACATTTTTGCTGTCATCTCTCATCTCCTTGTTTCCTCTCTCACTTTTGGTCATGGAATCTGGCACATGGCTCAGTTTTCCTCTCCATGCCTTTCCCTACAATAAGTCCTCAGAGACTTCAGTATCCATGTTAATGAGCCTTCTAACATCCTGTCCTTATAGTTTCTTCACCCGAACATCCATGTCCTTCACCTCCAATCTGCTATACTTCCACAACTCTCCAGGGTTATGGAGAATGGGGAGGAGAAGTCCTGGGCCTCATCAGCAATTAAAAGTGCTCTATCTTGAAAATCCTAAACAATTTCCCATCTCTGTCTATAATCTCATACCTCTCTTCTTTACTTTTTCAATACTTGTCCTTTGCTTTTATCATTACTTTTGGCAAAGATAGCACTGAAGGCAATGCCAGCCTTGAGGATGCAAAAAGGAAAATTTATTCTTGATATAAGGAAAAATTTCCTAACAATTAGATTTATCCAAAATTGGAAGGGGCTGACTTAAGAGGTAAGAGGTTTCCCCTCCCTGGATGTCTTCAAGCAAAAGATGGAAGACCCTATGGCGAGTAAGTTGTAAAGGGGAGTCATATAGTCTCTTTTTCAGATGGGAGACGGCCTGCATAGACTCTGAAGGCTCTTCCAGCCCCTAAATTCTAGTAGTCTTTCTTGTTCTCCCATATCATCAACCCTGTGCTTGCTTTATTTTGGTCCCTTTCCAATCTTGGCCCTATGGATAGCCACTTCACCATTATTTAATTTCTTATTTTCCTGCCATTCTATAGTCGTTGTCCTTAACTATAGACAACTCCTATCATTTGGACCCTCTGACGGGACTGCTGAACACTGCTGGAGGAAATTGCTAAATTATGCTGATAGCACAAATTTATGCCATCTAAACTTAAAGCAGTCTCCACTGCTACATGTTATCAAATTCCCCACAATGATGGTTCCAAACCATCCCATTTCTCCTCAAGTACCCAACTCTATCTCCTCCCTATCACTCTCACCCTTACTTTACTAAGAAGATAGAGGTTATATACACAATCTCAAAAGCTCAGAATCAGAAGGGACCTCAGTGGCCATCTAATTCCAACATCTACTTGACTGAAAATCCCATCTATAGTATATGTGACAAGTGGTTAGCCAGCTTTCTCTTGAAGACTTCCAGCAAGGGAGGGCACATGGCCTCCTGGCATAGTCCATTCCACTTTCAAATGACTCTAGTTTTTAAACTGTTCCTCATAGCAACTTTTATCCATTGCTCCTGATTCTGTTCTCTGTGACCATGGAGAACAAGGCTAATCCCTTCTCCCCATGACAGCCCTTCAAATACATGAAAGCAGCTAGCATGGCCAAACACACACACACATACACACACACACACACACACACACACTCTCTCTCTCTCTCCCTCTCCCTCTCCCTCCCTCTCTCTCTCTCTCTCTCTCTCTCTCTCTCTCTCTCTCTCTCTCTCTCTCTCTCTCTCTCTCTCTCTCTCTCTCTCTTTCTCTAGGCTTTTCATTCACTGGGTCATTGCCTATATGACATCTGCCCCTCCCACCCTCATCTTGGTCTCTCTCCTCTGAATGAAAACTTTCAGTTTCTGATTCCTCTCTTCTCAACTATGTCTTCATCCATTATGTCCTCTTTCTATCTAGGCTAAGAGAAGGAGGTGGTCCTCCTCTTTTCCAAAGGTAACCTTTCCATGTGAACTTTTAATGTCTTTCTCTCCTATGACCTTGTTCTATCAATCATTCTTTATCTCTCACGAATCTTTTACCTCTCCATCTCTACTGCCTTCTCTCCTCAGCCTACAGACTCAAGACTCTCCTATATCAAATCTACATCCTTCTCTCAGAGTTCCAATCTGTTATTTCTAAATTTCTACTAGGTAGCTTAATCTAGATGACCCACTGACTCCTCAAATCCAAAATTAAATATATCACCTTTCCTCTCCCCCCCCAAATCCCTTCTAAATATGTGCATTTTTCTTGATATCACTATTATCCTCCTTATCTCCCAGGCTGGAAGCATTAACATTTTTGTTGACTCTTCCTTCTCTCAACCCACACCTCCTCCACTAACCCAATGTTCATTCAGTTGCCAAGATGAAATGATCCTTGGGTACAACATCTCTTGCACCCATCTCCTTATCTCAAATTTCACTAGCTTATGCCCTTATCTCTTCTTACCTACACTACTCTACCAATCTCCCAAGGAGCTGACTTTCATCTAGTGTCTTCCTTCTGCAATCTGTCCTTTACATCAAGCTTCCTAATGCCACTCATGTCACCCCTCCATTTGATATATTTCAGTGGTTCCTCATTGCCTTCCTAATCAACTTTAAACTTCTTATTCTGTCACTTACAGTCCTCCAGAATATGGTTCCATCCTGCCTTTCCAGACTTATCACATGCCTTTCACAAACACCTCTTCAGCACAACGTGACTACTTTCCTTCCCCCATTTTATGCTTTCCTCTCTTATGCCTATGCCTTTGCTTTTATTATCCTGGATTTTACCCCCCCCATTTACCCTAAATGTATCTTGTATGTACATCATTGTTTGTATGTTGTCTACCCCCAATAGAATGTCATCTCCTTGAGGGCAGGCCCCATGTTTTTGCTTCTCTTTGTATCCCCGTCATTTAATACTTTGTCTGGCATATAGTAAGCACTTCAAAAATGTTCGTTGAGTGGTGTTCAGAATGATTGTCTTAAATTGACTCGCTTTTCTTCATTTATGTCTGTTGAACTTCCTCTCTTCCATGACAGTCCAACCTTAGCCATGGCCCAATTTCAAAAAGGTCTTTCCTAACTCCTCAACTGAAAGTCGAGTCAACAAGCATTTATAAACCCCCTACTATGTGCCAGGCACTTTGCTAAGTGCTAGAGATACCCAAAAAAAGGCAAAAACAATATCTGTGCTCAAGGAGCACATTATAATGAGGACATGAAAAACATGCATATATAAAAGTATATATACATATGGACATGTATACATATATACACATGTACATATATTTCTATATACATGCATGCACATGCGTATATATGCATGCATGCATACATACATACACACACACATAAGATACAGACAAGATAAATTAGAGATAATTTCAGAGAAAAAGCACAAGCATTGAGGTGGACTAGGAACAGTTTCTTTCAGAAGGTAGGATTTGAGTGGGTACTTGGGGGAAGCCACAAAGCAGAAATGAAGAAGGAGAACATTTCAACATGGGGGACAGTCAGTTCAAAGGCATAGTTTGGAGATGGAGTATTGTGTTTGAAGGACAGAAGGACCAGTGTCATTGGATTGTAGAACATACTGAGGGAAAATAAAGGTGAGAAAACTAGAAAGATAGGACTCCTGACCTTTCTGAGCACTCATGGAAGAGTCACCTGTGGTGGAAGATCTTAGAAACCATCTGAAAGACCAGCTGGTGAGAGGTATCATGAGAAAATTCATCAGTCTGTATGCATCATCTATGCTAGTGGTAAGGGAGAAGACTGGGAATATCCAAATGAGTACAGATTACAGAGTTGTAAGCAAGATTAGTAAAGTGGACTATGTACCCATGGTAAAAAATTGAAGCTACTTTGAACTGGCTGGTAGACAGGCAGTGGTTTTCAGGATTGGATTTATACAATATATACTAACAAATTCTTATGACAGAGAAAGGCAAAGAGAAACCAGCTAATATTTTCAGAATAGTTACATTTCACTTGTATGATTTTTGTCAGTTTGCCATCTATCTTTTCCCATCACCTACTCTTCTAGAGGTGAGGATGGAAGAGATTTGACGTTGGAAAATTGGTGAACCCACAAGTCTAAAGTTATGTGATAGTTATTGGGCAAATAACCCTCACATGAAAGAATGACCAGCTGGAGTCTAAACTTGAGAAATTAAGACTGAAGCACAGAGAATGCTCACCATAAACTACCATAAGGTATCTGACAGAGAAACTTAAGTTCCTGGACCTGGAAATTGAGTCCAAAGGAAAAATTGACTCTCTGGAAAGATCCTTATTCCAAAAATCTCGGAATATGTGGCCAAGAATCTCCTGCTTTGAAGATGAAAGGTCTTATAGCCAAGACTCTGAAGGGTCATTCCATTGAGGTATTATTATTTCCATTTTACAGTTGAGGCTAAGAGGGTGTAAGTGACTTACTCAGAGTCACATAATAGCTAAAGTGTCACTTGAATCCAGATATTCTGGATTCCCAGTCCACTGCTCTTTCTTCTGGGGAACACTTCCTTTCACAGCTATGACATGGTTCCTACTAGTAGGGAGTCAGAAAAATGAATTTGAGGGACTGCTCCTCAGGCACAGCTCACATCCCACTCTTGCAATGTGAAAATGCCTTCTTTCCTACTGAGCCTCTCCTTCAATTGATCCTTAAATTCTTTAGGCTCTGGACAGTCACCAAAGTCAAACATTTCTAGATTCATTCCTAAGTTGTAGGAATTGGTGCTCTTGTCATGATCTTTGCCAACACTCATTTCTATCTTCTTGTAGGCTTCTGCACAGGTCATGCAGGTGATCAAAGTGTTCTGATATGGAATTCTAACTCTCTGCTTAGAGTAGATGACTAGTACTTCAAATATGTTGGCATTAGATTCAATCAATTCTGACATCCCAGAAATATTCTCTGGCTCTGGACATACCAAAACTTAGGTTCCCACTTTCTTGTTGACAACAACAAATTCCTGAGCAAACTTCGGACTCACTCTGATGTAGCCCAATTATAAATAATTCTTGTCACTCAAAATTCACAGAGTCCTGGCTTTTTCCTAGGTTATAAAGGAATTTTTATCATATCTCTCATAGAATGAGTAGACCACAATGGTCATTTACAATCCATTCTCCAGGGCAACAAAACATCCAAAATTCTCTGTGTTCAGAGTGGCTTTCGTATAAGTTCCTATGAGTCCAAGTGGAATTGATTCACACACAACTAGTGATAATGTCAATCTTGGTGTCTTTCAGGTTCAGGGTGACCTCCGTGTCTGACCTCATCTTCATTTCCCAACACTGGTTCTGTGGGCATCAACTTCCACCAAACCAAGACTGTTACTGCCTTTTGAGTATATCCAATCTATCTCAAATGATCTAACCCATATTTGTAGCAAAAAAAAAAAAAAATTGCCTGTTTGTTTGAACTCTGTTGGTGTTGACTTTGCATAAGACTACCATTACTTCTGTCCCCTGATTTCTTTCCCTCCACCCCTACCCCAACTTCTTGGTTCTTCCAATGTAAAAGTCCTATCTACTGTTCCACTTACCAGCAGGTTTTAATAAGCTCTTAGCTTCAATTCTGAACAAACAGTAGCAATTTCTTTCCCTGTTTCCATGGCCAAATACAAGATATTCTGGTGCTAGTCAAAATTGCATTTCCCAAATTATCTCACTCTTTGAAGCTCTGGAACCATTCTCAAATTGACTTCTTTCAGCAAATGATTATAATTTAGCCGTTTCTATTAAGAACATTCTCATCTCTTGCTCTTTCAGCTTGCTTGCTCTAGTCCAACCTCGTTTGTATACTCCGGTTTTATTGTAGTCAAACATTGCAAACTCAGAGAACATTTTGTACTGGATGGTACACTGAATGAATTTCTCATATACTTTCTATGGTGTGTCACCAGCTGCAAACTACCCAGTTTTTATAAACATCCTCACCATACAGGGGCAGCAGGTACCTTGGAAGTTATCTAGTCCAATTCTCTCATTCTACATCTGAGGAAGCTGAGGCTCAGGGAGGTTGTGTGACGCCCAAGATCACATAGGCAATAGGTATCAGAGGCGGGATACGAACTCAGTTTTGCTCTGGAATCAGCGAGCCAGTGCCCATATTATCATCTCATCCTCAATAAAGGGCCTACTGATCAGTTTCCAAGTACTCTCTGAAACTCCTCTCCTGCCAGAGATTTTAGAATGGTCTGTGGTTTAGACAATGATCAACAACAAAAAAACACCAAATGTTTTCAATATCATTATTTCTCGAGTCAAGAGGCATTTCCTTACCTAGAAATCCTCTGTGGGGCTCTAGGTACAATGCTATGCATCAATGTCTAAGCCTGAAGTGTCTATACTGTTCCTATCAGCTTCCATGCTCACAATGGGAATAGTAGCAATATAAAAGATAACAGTACTTAAGAACAACTCTGCAAAAGTTATCTTAAAATAATTGATCTGATGCATAAAGGAAACACCATAGAAAATTGGCCATTTACTTACAGCCTGAAAACAACAAGAAAGTCCCCTTATGGTTCCCTGTAGTATGAGGGCATCCAAGGTGGAGAGCCCAGCTGAGCCTCCACAGCATTGAAAGGTTCTTTTATATCCCTTGCACTCAGCACCAGTAGATGCATAACACATTAGCGGAATCACAGAATCACGGATGTAGAGATAGAAGCAAGTTCTGACGCTCTATAGTCCAGTGCTCTCATTTTACAGATGAAGAAACTGAGGCCCAAGGAGGTTAAGTGAATTGCTCAAGGTTAAATAAGTAAAAAGCATCACAGGTGGTAGAATTTGATACCAGATTTCAAGTCCTCTGCCACAATTCATTGCTCTTAAATTGAGTTGCGTTAGCAGATGAGATGCCAATCAGCTAAAAACCAGAAGCTTAATAGATGCTTAAAAGTTTAGTTTAGTTAAATTGAACTGAATTGGTATCTGTCCTAGAGAAGACATCAACTAGAGTTCCTTTTGTTTTGACTTTTGTGATAGATGGAGGTCTCACTGCCAAAACAAAATACTAATAGTCCCTCTTCTCTATTATGTAGCAACCTAAAGAACCATGAAGTGGTAGGACTTACTCATTTCTCAGGAAGTTAGAGGGCATTTGGTGGTTTCTTTTTTCCAAACTGGCAGAAAATCTGTTTTCTTCTCATTCCTACCTAGAGGTCAATAGCCTCACCTAGACGGTATCCTCACCCTTCATATGAAGCCCTTCTACTCATGGCCATCCAGGGGCACTGACTGGTCCCAACCAGAGACAGCATGGAGCAGTGGAAAGAGTACTAGGTATGGACTCAGATGCCCTGGGTTCAAATCCCCCTTCTGCCACAATAATTGTGTGACTGAGCAATATACTTTACCTCTCCGGACCTCAGTTTCCTCATCTATGAAATGGGAGAGCTTGGACTAGCTGATGTCTGGTGGTCCTTTCCATTTCTAGATCTATGATCCAGTGTGGGTACATAAAGATAAGGAGGTGCCAGCTACCACCTCCCAGAGCAGAAAATCCTGCATCTGTATGCAGTTATGGTATAATATAAAGGATACTGACTTTAGAAATTAAATCTTAGCTCTCTTCCTTACCATCTGAATCACCTTTAGCATATAATTTCATATTCCTAAGCCATAATTTCCATATCTGCAAAATGGATTGGAAGAAATTCTCTCTAAGGCCTCTTCTGGCTCTATATCTTATGACCCTTTAACCAATCTCCCTTGAGATGAAAGGATAATGTTGTTCTTCCTTCCTATCAATTCCATTTCCCTTTCCAATAATATTCTCCCTCTCATTTGAGAGAATTGGTTAGGCAAGGCTTCAATGGGTAAGCATCTTGGGTGGAAATAGCTCCCTTCAGTATTGGAAAAAAAAAAAGAACAACTCAGCTGGAGAATTTTTTAAAAGAAAAAAATTCTAAAATCTTTTCAGCACACAGTTATTTTTTATTTAAATTTTATTTATTTTATTTTTAATTTATGAAATAAAACAAGCATTTCCATAACATAGCAGAGTAAAAAAAAAAGATGAGAGACTGTTGTATACAGTAATAGCAACATTGTTTTAGGAACAACTTTAAGCAACTAAGTCATTTTGACTACTATAAATAACCAAATTAACTACAAAAGACCTATGAAAGAAGATGCTATCTGCATCCAGAGAAAGAACTGATAAATAGAAGTATGTATAGAATGGTTTTACACACACACACACACACACACACACACACATATTTGCGTCTAATAGTAGCTATTACACACTTATTTTGTCTTTTGTTTTTGTTTTTGTTTTTAGGCAATTGGGGTTAAGTGACTTGCCCAGGGTCACACAGCCAGTAAGTGTCAAGTGTTTGGTCTGAGGCTGGATTTGAACTCAGGTCCTCCTGATTTCAGGGCCAGTGCTCTTTCCACTGCGCCACCTAGCTGCCACCCAGCTGCCACCCACATACTTATTTTGGCCATGCCCATATTGTCTCCATCATCCTATGGCCAGGATTTCTGCTTCCTTTTCTTATTCTTTTCCATCACAGTTTGTTCAATAAAAAAAAAAAAAAACAGCAAACACACTCTGTGCTTCCCCTGAGGCACAGCACCTCAACACCTAGCTGAACAATGAAACATTCAGCCAAACACTCTGATGTCAGATCTGCACAACACTAAGCATCCTGATATTGGGAGCATCTGGATGGTGCATCAAGCGTACTCTTTTGTCCTCCGGCTATCTCATGGTTAGATAGATGTCCCCAGAGAGAACCCTGAGAACTAGAACAAAAAGGAGGGTGGCAGTGGGGGAGCAGAAGCAATTCAGTACATCTTGGGCTTGCTGATTGGGTCCTATTAACTGCTCCTCACTGGGATCCCAGATAGTATAAGCCTGACCCTATTTCCATGGTTTCATTAAAGCCCACGGGAAGCAGGATCCAGGTGAGAAGAACGTAGACTGAGAAGCAACATGGTACAGCAGAGAGGACCCCGGATTTGAAACCACAGGACCCGAGTTAGAATTCTAGCTTTTCCAATTCCTACCTAAATGACCTTGGGCATTTCTTCTCTGGGCTTCATTTCTTTTTTTTCATTTGTAAAATGAAGAGGATTTGACCAAACAATATCTAAGGTCCCTTCCAGCTACCAGGAATAAGTTCAGAGAGTGACCAACACAGAGAAATACCAGTCTCCCAGAGCCAAAGAATCCCTCAATAGATGCTTTCCTCAGACAGTGACTGGTGTCGCTGCCCCCTCTCCCTCAGTTTCAGTGAAAAATTAGCACTGTAAGTGTTGCACTCTTGCCCGAGAGTTCAGTTTGCTTGGGGATGTAGTTTTTGTCTTAGTCTGCTGTTTGTATTTGTAAATATTCATGCCTGAACTGTATACCAGGGCTGTCTGGAAGGCTCTGGCTTGATTCATATGTCCTTGCTAGAATATCCTTTCATAAGCTCACCGAGAGGAATTGACTGCTGATTAGACTGTGGGACCTGCCCACCCACAATGCAATCTGAGGCCCGAGGCATTGTCAGATGGTCCTTCCATCAAACCCAACTCCTTTTGCAGCATGCAACCCACAGAAGGAGGGCAATGACAATTTTCATCATTTCCTACTAAGTGATTCAGTGCTGATTCAGCCTGTTTCAACTCCAGTATCAACAATGTGGATAAAAAAAAGAAAGGGCAGGGGGAAGGGAAAGATGAAAAATAAATGCCCATCAGCCACTCTAAACTGTTTTCTCGAATTTCCTTATTTCAGGTATCACCTGTCTGTTAGAGAGCACTGGAGTTCCTTCCTATGATCTCAAAGGACCAAGTAAAATAAGGGGCTGATTAAAGGACAGTAGATAAAGCTAGACAAGTGAAGACACTCCTGTCCTCTGCCTCTGGTGAAACCTCGTTTCTTTCTCTTCTTGCACTTTCTGGGTGGAGATCCCTAATGTTATCTCTGAAGGACCGCTCTGGGGACTGATTTTCCTGCCCGACATAGCAAGGACTAGCAGGCTATTCTGGGTGCCACCCACATCCTTGAATTACCCATCTCCTGAAAAGAAGAGATTCGTGCTCTGGACAGATGTGAAAGTTGGCGAAGTTTGCCTTTGCCACCTCCCCATCTTTCTCCCATGAACCTCAACACCCTGATTTTGAGAGAGCTCACCTTCCTTTCTGTGCCTCCACCATTGTCAGCTCAAGTCCAAGGTCACACAAAGTAAGTACCAGAGCCAGAGGATTTGAACCCAAGGCCTCTGACTCTTTGTCTAGCACTCTTCTCCACTGTACCATCCATTATTTAATTTTCAAATTATTCAAACTTTCCTCCTTACATAGGAGTAAATATTCCTCCCTGTAACTTCTACCCACCGGGTCTTTCTTCTGCCCTCTCTCTTAATCAGCATAAAACAAATGAACTCTCTCTGTACAAAAAGTCCTCCAAATACTTCAATTCAGCTATGCTATTTTTGTCACTATTGATATCAATAATGATATAACATTTTCATGGAGTTTTAGGCAGTTCTCAAGGCCCTTTCACACATATTACCTTATTTAATCCTCACAACAATACTATAAGGTAGGCAGAGCAGGCAATTTTATCACCATTTTACAGAAGAGAAAACAGTCCTGGAGAGGTTAAGTGACTTGTCTAAGGTCATGTAGCTAGAAAGTAGCACATAAGAGGAGAAAACTCAAGTCTCCTCGCTCCTAGGGTTCGTGCTAGTACATACTATCATGTCACTCCTCTCCCTTCTCTTCTCTGTAATGCACATCCTTAATGCCTTCAATAAATGTCAAGGCTTTAGGGTAGAGC
Organism: Vombatus ursinus; assembly: GCF_900497805.2. NCBI lineage: Eukaryota > Metazoa > Chordata > Mammalia > Diprotodontia > Vombatidae > Vombatus > Vombatus ursinus. Next base: position 45,047,570 of record NW_020954576.1, read on the forward strand.
ATGAGATTGGAGTTCATTCACGGTGGTTTCCAGATTCTTTCACTGTCCTGGTTATTCCTTTTCCTAGAAAAGATTCAGCTGGCATACATAGTACTTTTCATCATTCTCCGCGTCATATTTGTAACGTGGACCTCCCAGACCAGACACAATCGCTATATTTACCTTTGTCCCGAGTCTCAAATGTGATCGTGCACCCCCACGAGAATAAATTTAATTTCCAGCTTCTAGTTTTCAGATCCATGCAAAGAACCCTAAAAAGTCTCCATCACTATCAGATAATTATTATTTTTTATGACAAAATATGTGCTGTTCAGCGCAGCAGAAATTGCCCTGGGGAAGGAATGGGATGTATACAATCTGTTCGATATTTTAAAATGAAAAAGGAAGAAATAAAAGAGAGAGGGGAAAAAAAACTACCCCACAACTTCTCCCTTCCTGGATTGTTAAGATAAACATCTTTTCTCCCTGTTACAGAGCTTGTGCTGACGGTGAATGCTTCCCTCCCTCCAGAAATCACTTTTGAAGAGCAGACATTTAGCATTTCCAATCTGTCTCTGAAGTTGAGATTAAATTACACTCTGTTTTGAAGGCCTCGAAAATACACTTGTTAATATAATAAATGCCTTCCGTTGGTTCTAGAATTTGTCTCTGTTAGACACATCATTCAAGAATTATCTATTACGGTAAAAAAAAAATTGAGCCATCTGGGCTGGTGCTAATATCTGTGAGCAATAAGTCTTGGATTTGCTTCATACTTCATTACAGGCAATGCCTGGGAAGCAATCATTCCAAAATCAGAGCTTGTTTTCTGTTGTTGGACTGTTGTTCCCAGGGATTTATGAAGCAGCAAGAAGACATTTTCTTGATTTTAATAAGTTAAGCTAACAGTCCAGTGATGACAACCCCATTAAAACCCAGCAAGTTGAATGTTTAAGCCACGGACTTTTATACGAAATCTATCATTTTTACAAAGCGGCTATTCTTTTCCTCCACCTCTAGTAGGATATATTATCAATAGACAGAGCAGGGGAAAAATGCTTATTTTCCATATATTTGTTAAAGCACGTATACTTGCAGTGCATCTTGCCTGACAATGTACAAAAGATATGAAGCATTATCATACTGACCAATTTTGATGATATGGACAGATGTGATGGCAGACAGTAACTTTCTTTTTCATATCTACACTGAATAATGGCATGCATTTTTCTCACAGGGGAATTCAGTGCAGGGAGGGGAGCCCTGATTGGCAGCCTCAGAGGGCTGAGCCATTCACTAATCCTGGAAAAGTTGCTCCTCTACTTTCTAGCTGTGCCCTCTGACTGTCTCATTTTTTTGTACTGAATATACTAAGATACCTACATGTTGTCTTTCCTGAGAGTCTCTAAATTTCAAGAGACCAAGGACCATTCTATTTTTTTGCATTTGTATCTCCAGCACTTAGAATATGGCCTGGGACACACATAGTAGGGATTTAACACATGCTTTTCATTTGGTTGGTTGGTTGACTGGTGAATCTTGTTGCCTCCCCAAGGCTCTCATAGTCACATCTATCATTGAAGTTTTCATGGGAGCTCACTTTCAAGTATGAAACAAACTTCAGAAATATGCCCTCACTTGTCAATAGGGAAGGAAATATCTTACCTTTAAGACTGGACTTCCAAGGCTCCTACTTGATGTGCAGAGGAATCCTCTAGAGTCAAAGGCACAACCTTTTCTCTGGCTCTTTCCCTTCCCCAGAGCTCTGTTGAGTTCACAGTCAAAGAAAAGTATGGTTTTTAGAAAGTAGGCCCATATCAGGACTATAGAAAGCCTCCAAGATCCATTCTCAAGTAGACCTAGAAGGTAGCTTCCTGGAGGGGATGACTTCTAACTCTGGTTCCCAAACATAGGTGGCCTAGTGTTGGCAAAGGCTGTAACACAGAGATTTGTAAAAATGTTGAATGGTCTTGCCCAAAAAGAGAGAGGTTCCCTATCTGTTCTCAGCCAAGTGTTTCAAAGGCATGTCCATAACCTTAAAGTGAGCCACTCCTGTGAGCAGGTTTGGAGTCAGATCTTTCAATGTATTCCAAATGCCTCTTTGATGCCCTCTCCCTGCCTTGCCTTTCAAAGGACAGAAGTGCCTTTCAGTAGGAAATAAAGCAAGGGCATCCAGCCTGGTCACAGCGCTATGCTCCGGCCTTCTGCCTTGGATGCAGTAATGTGTCCTCATAGCAGAGCAGGAAGAAACCTTAGAGGTCATCTAATCCAAAACCTTCATTTTACAGATAAAGGAACTGAGGTCCTGGGAGACCAAGTGACTCATTTGAAGTCAAATAACTAGTAAGTGGCAGTGACGGAACTCACAGTCAGATTCCCAGTCCACTGCTCTAAGACAGGAGCAAAGCAGTCGAAAATATGGAGATGGACCAATAACTCCTTGAAGGTCTAGCCAGGCTGGGGAGTCAACCATTCTGCAATCCAAGGACCATTTCCATAATGTTGACCTCAGGCTTGTAACCTTTATTGCATGCATTTCAGAAGTGTCTGGATCTACTCTTTCCCTAGTGAATCACAGTCTTGCTATTATAGACTCCAGCTGTGATGGAGACACATAAAAAAATACATGGCCAGTTGTATTTGTTCTCCCTCACCATCAGAAGTTTCTGATGTGGACCCAGAAAGAAATAATCTCTTTGATGGATGACTGAGATCCTCAAGTTTCTGTTTCTAAAGAACTCAGGGGAATCTTCCCTATGGGATCACCCAAGATGCCAGAAACCATAGGTTTCCACGTTTTGTTTCTTTCTGCCATCATTGTGGCTTGGGTCAGACCTCACTTTCTGTGTGACTCATTCTCCTTTCCTGAAATTAAAAACGAGTGGGTATACCCACCAAGCAAATATGGTATCAGCCAGTTGGTGGTTTAATTCCCCTATCTCCCAATTTGTGCCACTCTCCCACTAGGCCTGGTGGGTCAATGTCATAAAGTTGATTCCCATTAGTTCTATTATTACCCTTTAGCCGGCTTCCCCTGGGGTGCCCAGTGGAACGTTGAAACACAGAATCTATTTTTATGAAACTGCTCTGTAATAAAATAATAAAAAAAGATGATAGATTAGATCTTAAAGTATAGGAACAGCTTATGTTATCACTTGCCTCAGAGACTTCACCTCCCAGGGTATGGTTCTGACTCCATTTCTGATTAAAAGAGAGAAAAAATAGCTATTGTGTAAATTCAATTTCTAATTTTTTTTCCATAATTCTTATCTGTAAGCACTTTGAGGCTGGTACCTCCTTATAATTTACTAAGTGCTCTGCCCTTAAATCGCGCTATAGCCAGCAATTAGACCAGTAAATAGAGCCCCAGGACCTGGGAGCATAGGTTATTCCTTGCTTCAGGTCTCTTTTCCCTTTAACCATCAACAGGTTGCCTGTGGCCTCAATCAGCGATGATATTTCTGACAGAGGAGGTATGGACTCACTGGAGGGATGAATACTGACCCACCCCCCCACACTGAGCTTCCGTGGAAGGCCTCTGATGACCCACAGAATGCATTAGTGAGATTCACCCCAGAGGCAGAATAAAGAGAATGCAGCCAGGACTCCATTAGAAAGGCTGTATTATATAGTATCACCAAATGTCTGCCTTCTTCAGAGTCACCTAGTTTCCCCAAAGTCATTCAGACTGAGAAGTTCTTTCGAACTGCCCAGAAGGAGTGACCAGCCTTGCCCCACTGGCTGTTACTGCTGCCCCTCTCATCTACCCCAGATGTCCCCCACAACAATAACTTTCCTCTTCTTTCATTTTCAGGGATAGAAAGCATCCAAGTTGCTCGTGTCTCTTCGTGGTTTTCTAGTATAATAATTCTTTTTTTTTTTAAGAAGGAGACTTGACTATAGAAAGAATGAAAGGGAAAAAAAAAAGAATGAAAGGTAAAGCGTAGCTAAGCTATGGATAATAAGACACAAAGCTTCCGGGAAACCTATCCCAAAGAGAATAAAAGTTCAGGGTCTTCCTCTTTGACTTCAGAAGAAACAGATGTTGGGATCTTTGTGTTTATGACACCTCCTCTTTGTCTTTATTGCCTTGTCTGATATCTTCACTGTAGGCGACATCAGGGCAAAACTAGGGTTTTGTTTAATAGTAATAAGCTACCATGTGTTAGGAGCTAAGCCCTTTACAATTACTGTATCATTTGATCCTCAAAACAACCCTGCAAGGTAGATGCTGTTATTATTCCCATTTTACAGATGAGGAAACTGAGGCAAACAGAGGTTACGTGACTTGCCCAGGATCACACAGCTAGTAAGTGTCTGAGGCTGGATTTGAACTCAAATCTTTCTGACTTCAAGCTCAGTCAGCACTCTACTTTACCACCTAGCTGCTCATTGATCAAAAAAAAAAAAATAGGTCTCAGCTTACACAAGAATTGTAGTGTTCCCAGTCAGATGATTTCAAAAAATGGCTACTGAATTCTAGATGGAATGTTCTAAAGGAACATCTAGACTGGCAAATCTGGTTTTTTCAAACACCCTGGTTGACCTGCCTCCCTAGAGACGGCTAGGTGGTGCAGTGGAGAGAGCACTGAGTCTAGGGTCAGGCAGAGCTCAGCTCAAATCTGAGCTTGGACACTTACTAGCTGTGTGACTGTGGGTAACTCACTTAGCCTCTGTCTGCCTCACTTTCCCCAATGATAAAATGGGGATAATAATAGCACCTGCCTCTCAGGATGTTGTGAGGATCAAATGAGATTATTTTTAGAGTTGCCTGGAAAATAGTATACACTTAATAAAAAAAAAAAAGGCCTCCTCCTTCCCTTCCTTCCTAAAAACAAGTTAGGGGATTATTAGGACAGATTTATTACTCAATATCCAATACTTAGAGCTGCTTCCCTGAATTAGCTAGAGCAAAGGTCTACACAGCGTGAGCTGTCAGCCCATGAGTTAATAAATAAAGCTTCCTGATTAAATTCGTGTTATCTGTGTGTCAAAGGCACTCTCTCCCTCACCTGGCTAGGTCTCTCCTGAAATTTTTCTACCTCAGTGTGATTATAGCAAAGCATGGCAGCAGAACGCTTTGCAAATAGTGGGTGCTTAATAAATGTTTGTTGAGTTAGATTTTAGAGATACTATGAGATAGTGTGTTATAGCAGAAAGAACAGTAGAGTTGGAATCAGGGAACCTGGTTCCAATACCATTATGCTACTCAACATCAAAATGACCTTTGGTAAGTCATTCGTCCTGTCTGGGCCTCAGTTTCCTTACCTTCAGTAATTGGACTAAATCTCTAAGGTCTTTAGAGTTGTAAAATACATACACACATAAAGTCTCTTATGGTTGTAAAATATATACACACAAGATAAAATATATATGCATACACAATTGCAAAATGTATATACATGTACGTATGTATGTTGTTGTATATGTATATATACATATGTGTACATATGTGTGTACATGTGCATGTATACAGTTCCTTCCCAGCACAGACCACTCTAAGAGCACCAGTCATCCAGAATCATTCATATCTTATCAGTCTATGATTATTCTACGGCTATTTACACTTACTCAGGTCTATAATCCTTACCCTAGCCATCTGTAACTACCATAACAGCCAACTTATGCTTTCATATAGGCTTCAGTATTTTTAAAATGCTTGTCATCCATTATATCATTTAATCTTCAGAAAATCCCTGAGAAACAGATAGTTCAAAGTTCATTTTCCTGATTTTTCAGACAATAATACTCAAGCTCAGATAAGTTAAATGATGTATCCTAAATCTCATGGGATGAATAAGCACTAAGATAGCACCTACTATGTGCTGGGCACTGTGCTAAGTGCCTTTTATAAATATTATCTTATTCCTTCCTCACAATTGTGAGAAGTGGTTGATGTTGTTCAGTCATTTCTGTCATGTCCAACTCTTTGTGACCCTATTTGGGGTTTTCTTTGGAAAGATACTGAAGTGGTTTCCCTTTCCTTCTCGAGCTCATTTTACAGATGAGAAAACTGAGGAAAACAAAGTTAAGTGACTTGCCCAGGGTCACATAGCTGCTAAGTGTCTGAGACCAGATTTGAACTCAGCAAAATGAGTCTTCCTGACTCTAAGCCAGGCACTCTATCCACTTCACCTAAATAAATGCCCACTGTAAGAGGTAGGTACTATTATTATATCCATTTACAGATAAGAAAATTGAGACAAAGGTTAAGTGCCTTGCGTGGGATCACACTCCTAATAAGTGTTTGAGACCAGATTTAAACTCAGGGCTATTCCCTGCACCACCAGCCAACTCTAGGTAGATGGCAAATGGCTAAGCCAAAGCCACAGTTAGTATTTTTTGCACCTGGAGTAAGTATGACAAAAAAAGGCCCCAACTAAGCAATAGTAAGTATATCCTCAATTGAAGGTCTGGGGACAAGATATGACCCCTTTTGGCAGTCGGGAGTGGGGTACTCAAACAATCTGTAACCCCAACACTGGGCCACTGCAAAGCAGTCAGTGAGGAGACATGAGGCAGCAGGGGAAGTGAATGGGGAAAATCTCTCCCCAGCTTGTCACCTAGTACTTTCCTATTTTAATATATTATTCTTGCTGAAAAAAAATGGCTGCTAAGGTCTGTTGTTTCAAACCTTCTGAAGGAATGGAAGCATTATCATTTATAAATTTGGCACACTGGAGTAAAACCCCAGCGCCACTAGTTAGAACTCTGAACAGAACCAGCATCCAGTCCAGGTTGCCTGATTCCAAATCTAGTAATCTTTCCACTGCACCAGATATATAGGCAGTAACTAATACCCATGGTTGGGGAGATGGCAGCCTTACTACTTCCAAGTTATGTGTATTATCTTGTAATCTAAATAAGTCTGCCCTTATCATTGTGCATCCAGCAGAAAAGCAGAAATCACAGCATCCAGTTGTGTTGGGCACACCTGGAGAAAGATAACACTGGATCACAGAGGCACAGAAGGTTGAGCCCAGTTTTATTTCTCACGCATAATGGGCTAGAGAAAAGCAATTGGTGGGAATTAAAGTCTCAAAGTCCTGAGGAGCGATGCCATTTGTCCTTGCTGCTCAGCATGGTAGGCCTTCCATCGTAGAAGGTCACGTCTTGCCAGAGTCTTAAATATCAGTCTCATACATAAACCTTACTCAGGCTGCCGTCTGGTCTTACTAGAAAGAAGAGTGGGTCGGAGGGAGGGGGCAGGTGATAATAGAATATTTAACACACACAAACCACTTTAGGAGGCCACTACAGCCTTGTTCAGCTTTCTTTCCTTCAGCCCTGTTTGATCCTCCCACTGTATGGAAGGAAAAAGAAATCATAAAAATATTCCACTTGCAAAATAGTGCCATGACTATGGTTTTTCATCTACGTGCATAAAGGAAGCACTAAATGTCCTGGAACATGGCAATAACTAGAGGTGGCTGTAGTGTACACTGAAATCATTAAAGGTAATAGGTGCTGAACACAGAGACGTGGGCTTTGTCTTTTCCTTCCTACAGGGGGTCGGGATAGAGGGGAGGGGAACAAGCATTTAAGTGCTTACTGTACGCTCAGCATCATGTTAAGTGCTTTACAAATAAGATCTTGTGTGATCCTCACAACAATCCTAGGAGATAGGTACCCCATTTTGTAGTTGTGGAAACTGAAGCAAGCAAAAGTCAAGTGACTTACCCAGGGTCACACAGCTAGTAAGTGCCTGAGGTCTGATTTGAACTCATATCTTCCTGCTCTATCCATTGTACTACCTAGCTGCCTCTTGGGAGAGGTGGGGGGTGGAGAGGAAAGATTCCTAGAGGAAGATTGAATTTTGGGGAAAAATACTCCTCCTCACCTTCTCCCTTAAGCAATCAATAAAGAATCGGGTGAAATAGAAAAGAAAGCTGCTTTCTTCAGCTACTCCAGCATGAGTCTGGCCAACTCTGGCTGCTCAAGGGAATCTCCATTCCCCCATGTGAGCTGAAATCTCCATGGCATTTTCAAAGGCACATCTACAGCCTTGATGGGTTCTTTGAAACGAACCATTCATGCAATCTGGTTTGGAGCTGGGTCTTTCAATCTATTCCAGATGCTTCTTTGATGTCCTCCTTCCCCTGCCTTGACTCTCAAGGGACAAAAGTACCTTTCAGCAGGAAATAAAGCCAGAATATCAAGGCTGGAGTCTCAGGCAGCTGCAATGCTATGCTCAGGCCTTCTGCCACAGGTGCAGTCTTCTGTCTCCATAAAATCCCAGAACTATGGAGTATCAGAGCTGGAACTCGGGTCCTCCTGACTCCAGGGCCACTGCTCTATCCACTGTGCCACCTAGCTGCTCCTCTATAACCTTTTAATGCCTGTAAGAATGGTAGAAAGCTATATCCTCAACCAAGTTCCCCATTTATATCCCAACACACCTCAAAATTTTAACCCTTCGGTTTAAGGTGTTTGTCCTTATAATGATGCAAATACTTCTGGAATGAAGGGAGTCAAATGTGGCAGGAAACATCTGGATTTGGATTTGGTTTGAGTCTCACAAAGCTTTGTCTCCCTGGCTTCCTTTCTTCAAGTCATAGCTATAATTCCACATTCTACAAGAAGCCTTTCCCAGTTCTCCTTATTACAAGTGCTTTCCCTCTTGTTGATTATCTTCAATTTATCCTGTTTATATCTTATTTGTGGAGGCAGCTAGATGACTCAGTGGATAGAGTGCTGAGCCTGAAGTCAAGAAGACCTGAATTCAAATCTGGCCTCAGACACTTAACCTGGGCAAATCACTTAACCTCTGTTTGCCTCAGTTTCCTCATCTATAAAATGGGGATAATAACAGCACCTCCCTCTAGGGTCATTGTGAGGATCAAATGAGCTAATATGTTTGTAAAGCTCTTAGTATGCTGCCTCACACAGTAAGTGCTATACAAATGTTAACTGTCATTATTTTTTGCATATTATCTTCCCTACTAGACTAGGAGCACAGACTTTTTTTCCCCTTTCTTTGTATCCCGGAAACTTGGCACAGTACCTAGCACATAGCAGGTGTTTAATGAATACTTGTTGATTGACTGACTACCTGTGGTATCTTGGGCAAGTTTTTAATCCTCTCTGGGCTAGGCAAGCCCTCACACCAACGGAGCTAGTCCTCCCTGAACACCATCTACCTTTGGTGTCTACCTTAACCCAACTCTCGCCTGGGGCTCCAAGAAGGGGTAGCATGAGTAGTGGGCCCGGTAAAATCATCTCAACAGACAGGCTAAACCAGGTTGAGGGTAACTGACAGTCATTGAACCCATCAATGAGTTAAAAGGATGTCTACCCCAAGCATGTGAAGATGTCTCCCTGTGGAATGGTTGGATGAGAACAATTTGTTCCAACGGCCATGAAGGAGGCTAAAGCAGGCAGTGTGGAGCACTTAGAGCTTGGTCAGGCATCGAAGATGCCAAGGTCATCCACTACATCCTTGGCCACAGCCAGTCATCTTGACTTTTGATTTGCCACTGGATTCGAATGACTCTAGAAGAGAGTGTGAGGCTGATGACCTTGTGCAACTCTGCCTCACTTAAATCCAATTCACAAGCAAGTCAAGACATCACCTGTGACATCACTGGTCTTCTTTGAAAATGAAGGATGAACAACAACAATCCTCTTTGGACTTTAGTTTCCTCACCTGTAAAATGAAGGGCTCAAATGAGAAGACCCTTGCAGCCCAAAATCTATGATGCTATGAGTAAGAATGGAAATAGCACGTGAAGCAATCAGCTATTTATACATTAGTGTAAAAAGTCTTTTCTGAGATAGATTTTGTCAGAAAAAAAGGAAAAGAAACAGGAACAACCTGGATACCTGACAAAAATAAGCTAAAGGAGGGAAACTGGGAGACCAGGACCTGCTTCTTCTTCCTTCTCTCCTACCTTCATATATTTGTAGAAGGCTCATTCTGATTGTGGGTCTGTGGACCCTGGACATCTCTGTCCTACAACTTGCTTGTTCCCCTACAGTCCCTTTTCAGAAATCCCAGCCCCCTTGATGGCACTGCCTCTCCCCTCCCTCCATCCCCCCTCTCACTCATGAGGCACTTCACACAACTGAAGGAACATAAGCACTGAAACTCAATTTGATATCACCCACATCTTCAGAGCTGCATCACCCATGTCAGCCGATAATTACCAGGATAGTCACAGGCAGGACCAGGAACATACCAGAGAGTTACACTGCGTTTTCAAAGCACTAGGTTTCACTTTCTTGTCACCCACAAAAGCAAAAGGAAAAAGTGTAGTAAATGACAGGAGCTGCAGGAGATGGGGGAGCAAGGAAAGTCCTCCTCCTACCATGTATGGCAAGGACCAGGCCACTGCCCTACCCGGCCCTGGCTTGGCTTCGTTAGCTTGGAATCTCCAAAGCATGGTGACTTCTGTCTGACGTACATATATGTCATCAGAGGATGTCTGATTCTCAGGTGGGACAAAGAAGAGAAGGAAAAGCCATCAGAGTTCCCAGCTCTTAGTTCCCACCATCCAGTTCCCAGCTGAGGGCCCCTCTTCAGCAGAAAGCCTTCTGTGATCATCCTAGGGAGATGCGTAACACTTGAGAGTATGTCCTGACTGGTATCCATTCAGTATCCATACCTCACGAGCTCCCCAACAATGTGATTATTTTTAGTCAGGACACAATTAGCTAAAAGAAAAGGCATTTAATGAATAGCATAGCAAGGAAAGTAGTAACAGCACATTACCCTTATAAACCTGGGGAACACTCTCCCATAAATACATACACAGGCCTATCTCGAAGAGATTGCTGGTTCAGCTCCAGACCACTACAATACAGCAAATATCACAATAAAGAGTCATATGAATTTTTTGGTTTCCCTGTGTGTATAAAAAAAGTTATTTTTACACTATACTGTAGTCTATTAAGTGTGCAATAGCATTATATCTTTAAAAAATGTACACACCTTAATTAAAAAATACTTTATTACTAAAAAAAAATGCTAAACACACCTAAACCTTCAGTGAGTCATTATCTTTTTGCTGGTGGAAGGTCTTGCCTGGATGTTGATGACTGCTGACTGCTCAGGGTGGTAGTTGCTGAAGGTTGGGGTAGCTGTGGTAATTTCTTAAAATAAGACAACAATGAAGTTTGCCACATCAATTGACTCTTCCTTTCACTTGAACACTTAGAGGCCATTATAAGGTTATTCACTGGCCTAATTTCAATATTGTTATATCTCAGGAAATTGGGAGGCCCAAGGAGAGGGAGAAATCAGGGAATCGCTGGTCAGTGGAGCAATCAGAACACACACAACATTTAGCAATTAAGTTCACCATCTTATATAGACATGGTTCATGGCATCCCAAAAGAATTGCAACAGTAACATCAAAGATCATTGATCACAGATCACCATGACAGATACAATAATAATGAAAATGTTTGAAATATTGCAAGAATGATCAAAAGGTGATGCAGAGATGCAATGGGAACTCATGCTGTTGGGGAAATGGCGCCAATACACTTGCTAGGTGCAGGGTTGCCACAAACCTTCAATTTGTAAAAAACACAATATCTGCAAAGCCCAATAAAGTGCAATTAAATGAGGTACACCTGTACATACCGGAACATCAATGGAAAAAGTAGACATACTGAGGAAAAAGAAGTGGAGAGGATATGTGACCAAGACACATATATTGAGGGGCACACGCATAGCCAAGGAACATTCAAGAAGGACACATGTAGGACATAGATGCGGCCAGGGCACATGTTTAGTGTGGAAGACCATACATGTAGGAAATGTGTTTGGTCATTTCACAAAATGGAGGGGTGACTCACATTTCTGGTGCTGAAGGACAGTTTGTTTCTTCTGGTGCTACCATTACAAAGCTCCCACTGGTCGTGTGATTTTACATAAAATGCAGCTGCTGGCGGGCATGGAATATCTCCCAGGGAAAGATATGGGTGTCATATGCAGCCTCTTCTGGGCATGAAGAGAACACGTGGTCAAAACACCCATGTTGAGAAGCACAAACATTTCTTCCTTGCTGGGCTTTTGTGATTATTGCTCAACGTTGCTAGACTGACCCTACAGTCATGGCTGGTCACTGCCGGTATAGAGCTTCTTACTCCTGGTCCCAGTTTCAGCTGGAGTCCTCCACTAAGGTACTATCCCACCTCTACGAGAAGAGTGAGCTTTGCTATTGCTCATTTAGCTTAAGAGAAGACTTTTACTATAGGTCTGTTAGGAAAGCAAAACGACAAAAGTCTTAAAATATCCAAACATCAAACTAAGATGGGAAAACCCAGAGTGTCCTTTCCTCTCTTAAGGGGGCAACCTGGGGGCAGCTAGGTGGCACAGTGGATAGACCACTAGCCCTGCAGTCAGGAGGACTTGAGTTCAAATCTGACCTCAGGCACTTGACACTTATTAGCTGTATGACCCTGGGCAAGTCATTTAAGCCCATTGCCTAGCAAAAAATAAAAATAAAAAATCCAAGGGGACAATCTGGCTATTCAAGCCTTGGCTGAAATGGGGGCTTCTTCTCAGAAGGAGAGTCTTTGCTCTAGGCAATAAACTCTAGACCACACAGAGCTGTCAAAGCTAACCAGTGCCTTGAAGCTTAAATCTGTTTTTTAACCTGGACTTCCTGGTCACCAAGGGCATCATTTTTATCAGATGCCTCGCTCTGACTCAGGTATAGAAATCCCCTGGACTCCCTCCTTAATTTCCAATAGCTAAATCCTACCTCAGGTTGGAGGCTACCCTTTTAGCAAACTGCTAAGGACTCCCTATCCTTCTGTCTCTCCCTGTCTTCTTTCTAATAAATAAAAGACAACACATTGGTAGAAGCTCATGAGCTAAGGATTTTTTGAGTAATTTTTTTTTTTTTAGTAAATCAGGATCCACAGGATACTTTGGATATAGGATAGGTTTTGAAGGGTTCTCCATATGTAAGGAGGGGTTCCCCAATTGCCGTTTATGCATATACACATACAAAAGAACAGCTAGGTGGAGCAGTGGCTAGAGTGCCAGGCCTGGAGTAAGGAAGACTCATCTTCATGAGTTCAAATCTGGCCTCAGGCACTTACTAGCTGTGTGACCCTGAGCAAGTCACTTAACTCTGTTTGTCTCCATTTCCTCAACTGTCAAATGAGCTGGAGAAAAAAAATGGCAAACCATTCCAGTATCTTTGCCAAGAAAACCCCAAATGGGGTCACAAAGAGTCAAACAAGACTGAAATGACTGAACAACAAATGCATACCCACATACAAAAGACAGGGTAGAGGGAGGAATGCTGGACGTGGGATCACAATGCCTTGTTATCACTTCTGACTGAGGCAATTCACTCAAGCCCCTGAGTTTTTCCATTTCCTCATGTGTAAAATGAATGCAATAATCCTTGCACTACCTACCTCACTGAGGTACTATGAGGCTCCCAAGAAACGATGCCTAAAAGGTATTTTGTAAGTCATCAAGCACTATATAAATATCAGCCATGGTTATATATTAGGTGTTTGTTCTCTAAATAAACATAGTTCCTTCTTCTTCTGTGTTCCTCGTCCAATTAAGCTTCCTGATCCTGCAGTGAAGGAAAGGAAACCAAGTTTCGATGTCCTTGAATGGTGCCATGCACATAACTGTCACTTCTGGCCTTTCTAGGGAATTTTAATTTGGGCACAGTTTTTCTATACCATGCAGTCCAAAACCCTTGTTTTAGGACCCATAAGCAGTAAGGAGCAGAATCTTAGATTTTAAAACTAGAAGAAATCTAAGATCCTAAAGCTGTCTTGTCCAACCCCCTTATTTTATAGATGAAGAAACTGAAAATTTAGGTGATTTGTCCAGGGTCACACAGGTAGTAGCAGGATTTAAATTCAGATTGTCGTGATTTCGAGTCCAGCATTCAATTCTCTATACCCCACCACCCTTCTAAAAGCAAAGACCTTCAGCATTTGGTATTCTCAGACAGTCTTCCGTCCAAATGCTAACCAGGCCCAATTCTGCTTAGCTTCCAAAATCAGGTGAGATTGGTGCATTCAGGATGGTATGACCAAGTGATGTTGCATCATACCAAGTGACATTGTAGGAAAGTCATCTATGATGCAAACAGAGCCTGGTATGGAGAAAGGGCTGGATTTGGAATCAAGGGACCCAGGCTCAGGCAGCTAATTAGCTATATGATCTTAGGTCGGTCACTTCACCTATGTCCATCTCTGTTTCTCATCTGTAAAACAAAAAGATAGGACTACAATGATCGCTGAGGTTTCTTTCACCTCTGACATTGTGAGCCTACAGCCGTACTTGCCTTTCCACTGTCCACTTCAGGGGTGGGGAACGTGCCACATGTGGCCCTCTAGGTCCTTGGGTGTGGCCCTTTGACAGAATCCAAACTTCACAGAACAAATCCCCTTAATAAAAGGATTTGTTCTGTAAAACTTGGACTCAGTCAAAAGGCGACATCCAAGGACCTAGAAGGCCACAGGTTCCCCACCCCTGGTCCAGTCACTCCAAACTTGAATGATGCCTTTCATTTTGATAGTACTTTCGTAATAGCTAATGATAATAATCACTAACAATAGCAATAATAATAGCTGACATTTATATAGCACTTACAATGTACTAAGCTCTGTGCTAAGCGCTTGATCCTCATAACAACCTTGGGAGGTAGGTATTATTATTGGGTATTATTATACTCATTTAACAGATGAGGAAACTGAGGCAAACAGAAGGTAAGTGACTTGCCCAGGGTCACATAGCTGGTGTCTGAGTTCATATTTTAACTGAGGTCTTTCTGACTTTATGCTTTTTAAAATGGTATAAAGGTAGCAGGTAGCACAATGGATAGAGTGCTGGGTCTGGAGTCAGGAAGATCTAAGATCAGTTTCAGCCTCAGACACTTACTAGTTATGTGACCCTGGGCAAGTCACTTAACTTTTGCCTCAATTCCCTCCACGGAGATAATAACAAAGTCTACCTTGCGAAGTTGTTGTGAGGATCAAATGCCTTGTAAAATGCGCTTAGTGCAGTCTGGCACATAAGAAGTGCTAAATAAAGGCTTTTCCCCATCCTTTCCTGTCACACACATTGACGGTGAAGAAATGCACCCTATCAGTATTGGTTCTATTTTTTTTTTCTGTCACTGGAAAATACGAGGCCTTTCTAATTCGCTTCTAAATCAAGGCCACATTCTAAAGCAGTGTCCTGACCCACTGCAGCAATGTTACCCAGACAATCTGAGTATTTCCCAAAGCATTTAGAATGTTAGCATTCCCAGACACATGGCTATGCGGGTTGGCTACACGCTTGAAGCGATCACCCAACTGCCACTCAGAGAATGGGCAGCAGGGGAAGGGGGTGGGGAGTAGGCCCTGGAGACAGCAGACAGCATGCCTTTTGGGCCCTTTTTTTCCTGCCTTTTGTGGGTCCCATGGACCCTTGCCAGGCTGAAGAAGTGAGGGGCACAGTGCCCGGCTCCTAAGCTGACATTGCTTTAAGCAAACTGTCTGGCTAAAAGGACAAAGCTGCTTGGTGTGTTGGCTTGCAAAGACCTGTTTGCACTCAACCATGGAGAAGGGTGGGAGGTTTGGGGGAGGGGAGGGATACTTGCTGGATGGGGAGATGGGGGAAAATAAACTGCCTCTCCAGAGACACCATAGCCCTCCCTAGAGAAGCCTTCTTCTTTAATTGTTCTCACCTTCCTCTCCTCCAGGTTACATCCCTCCCAGCTTCAGACCTCCCAAGGTAAGAGCCAATTTGCATTTCCAAAGGCACTTTCCTCTTGTAGAGACATAAAGGTGAGACATGGAGCAAATTTAACATAGTGGCAGGAGCAAGCATTGTAGAGTGTGCTGGATGGGCTCGGAGTGCTTGGGTATTTCATTTGCTCTGAAATCAATGGGAACAACGGGGTTCTTTATTTCGTTCCCATCTCCTGAGAGCCAGCTCCAGCTGTAATAACCCAACTTAGTCATAATGAATTCTGGGGCAGAATTAATGTAAAATAGTAATGGTGATTAGGTAATTATCAAGTGCAGGGAGTATTTAACCTTCCCAGTGACAGGCATGCCCAGATCTACCTGATATCATGTATACTCCCTGCAAAGAATTAATAATTTTAAAATTACCCCCCATCTAAACTATTAATCAAGAAATAAGGGTCCAAGAGCAGCATCAATCATGCAAAGTTTTTTCCCCTCCTCCCTTTTGCTTCTGCCAATGTACTCTCTCCCCAGTGTCTGCATCTGTTGGATGCTTTGATTTTTATTTCATATACTAAACTGTTGCAAGTCTTGGAATATCTTGACAAGCTGAGACACATCACCCTCTAAAATTATCCACCCCAGTGAAATGCCAGATAGTAACCTTTGGCCTCTGCCTTTTTTTAATTGCAACTCAAGCCATTTTTAAGTCACTGATTATGACAAGCCCAAGCCCTCCTCAGTGGTGGGTCCCCCTCCCCGTATTCCTCAGGAGAAGCTTCACGCAGGCTGCTGGGTACAGCAGTTTGTCTCCATGAAAGACTGCTGTGTCTTGGGGAATAGGAGCATCTTCGAATCATAGAGGAAGGAATCTTCAAGATTTTAGAATCCAAACCTTATTCTACAGCTAAGAAACCTAACAGAGATCTCCATGAGGCCACAGTGCTAATTAGTGATACAGCTGGTCCCTGAACTCAGACCTCTGCCCTCCAGTCTAATGTCCTCTATGTTACAATGCCATGGCTAGTAGAGGCACTGGTCAACAAAGTGAACTTGCCTGAAAGCAATAGGTTGGACATGTGGAAAAGGTCATGGGCTCAGGAGTCATGAACCTGTGTTCAGATCTCACCTAGGGCAACTCAGTTAACCTTCGGGTCCCGAGTTTCTGTAAAATGAAAGGGTTGGGGGCAGGGGGAAACCACCAAAAAGGAGCGTTCAAACGCTCATTAATGGTTCTCATGAGATATTCCAAGATATTCTGGTTACTTTTCCCACAAATGGCCAGAGAAGTCCTTCCTGGTTGAGATCTATGACCCTGCGACAGGGCTAATTTCAACTAGGGGCCTAAAACATGGATGTCTATATAAAGGAAAAGTGGATCTGAAGCTTTGGAGAAACTTCCAGGGATTTGCAACTGTTCTCAAGATATAAGTCAAAGTAAGAGTCAAAATCATCAGCCTCCAGTGGGAGCCTATGATAAATGAGACACCTTGGTACACAGTGTGGAAGCAGAGAGATGCCAGATTCCTCCTTAGGAGCAGGGCTGGAAGCAGGTGAGCAAATAGCTCTCAAAGATCATAAAAACATGCATTGGCATCTCCTTAACTGATCAAGACTCTCCCTTCCTGCTCCCTGCCTGTCCTCATGTTGACCTCCCCTTTGCCCATGCTCACTCCCTTCTAGGCCTCACTTCAAGCTGCTTAGAGTACTTTTCAGTTCTTGCCATCTATTCTTGGCTTCCACTGAAATTCCTCCCCCTGCTTTGGAGAGCTTCTCCCTTTAGTATCAGCCAATAAGGTAAGGCATTGGCATGCTTGACCCAGAACAACCAGCCAGTCTGATTTGGAGGACAAGAAGGAAGAGGAATCAACCTGTTTGGCATCAAGTCAAAACAGCCACCAGATTATTATTCAAAGTCTAATACTCTTTCCTCTACATTAGCTGTCTCCCTTGGAAAGCTTAACTCCTTCCACCCAGAGGGATGGTGACAAAGACATGGAGTGGTAGTTTGAAACAGATTGGCATCCTGAGATTTATAGTTAAGTGGGACATGCATGAGTGCCAAAACCAAGTCTTCTTGAAACTTTCTATGTCCTCCAGCATCTAGTTGCTCTGTACACAGCAAAAATTGAATAAATGTTAGTGTAAACTAAATATTGTGTTTCCCAATGGAATGTAAGCTCCTTGAAAGCAGGAACTATTTCATTTCTGTCTTTCTATCCCTAGAACTCATAGTAAAGTGTTTGTTAATTGATTGATTGAAAGTTAGTAATGAAAAGGATGTTAGCAAGTGTCTGACCTAATCTTTATAGTTTCCAGATGAAGAAAGCCAGATAGGTGAAGGGGATTTGAACAAGGTCACATTCCAGATCTCAAGTTTCCCAGTCCAGTATCTTTCAGCTGCATCACTAAGAAGTCCATTTTTCTATCCACCATTGAGCACTATCCTGCTCTGGGAAACACGTCCATGCTGGTAGTGAGCTAGAGGTGGGAAGGAGCCCTTAGGTCTGTTACATGGTTTTAAGCATTCTGTGGTTCCCTGAATTCTTTCCCATGTCCATTGCCCTCTAAGTCCCTGATCCAACTCTTGTTGTTGTCACTTTCTCCTCCTCTCCCTCTCCCTTGAACTTCCTTAGTTCCCATCCAAATTGGTGTGCCCTGCCTGGATGGCTTCTCCCATTATTATCAGCCAATAAGGTATGAATCCATTGCTCGTTACACGTTCACTCTTTAATGAGTGCCTTGGACATTCATTCAGCTGAATTTGATAGTGACAACACATTGACATTGGTAAGGTTAATGATCCAATACTTTATTTCATTGAACAAGTTGAACAACACTTAGCACATTGATCCTCAATGTCCTACAAATCTGTCTTTGCTATTACTTTAATGGTGCTATGGCATCTATGCCCTTTAAGTAATTGGCATCATGAAAAGATGTACTGGGCCCTGTTACATTGCATCAAATCCGCGTGGAATTGTGAAATATTTTTGTCTTTATCTCATCCCCTTTTACACTTTACAGTTGAAGACAGAAAGGATGGTGGTGGGGTTGCGGAGGCACAAAAAAGGTCTTCCTGTACATGGGAAGGAAAGGATTTTGCATTTATCTACACATTTAGCAAACATTTATTAAACATCTACTTTATGCAGGCACTATGCTTGGCACTAGGAATAAAAGACAATGAACAAAACCAGTCCCTGCCCTCAAAATGCTTCAAGTCTACTGTGAAGCTGTAAAATGTACCCAGATGAATGATGGGAGAAACTTTGAGGGGAGAGAAACAGGCAGACAGCCAGAAACAGAAACAGAGACAGAAAGAGAGAGACAGAGAGACAGAGAGAGACAGAGAGAGAGACAGAGACAGAGAGAGACAGAGACAGAGAGAGAGAGAGAGAGGCAAAAGAAACAGAGACAGAGAGAGAGAAAAACACACACAACTAAGGGAGATCAAAAAAGGCTTCCTGTGGGAAGTGGCACTTGAGGTAGGCCTGGAAGGCAGCCAGGTTTTCTGAGTGTCAAAAGAGGGGAGAGACCACATTCCAGGCAAGTGTCAAATCCTGTTTAAAAACATGGAGGTGAGAAAAAGAATGCCAAGTTTAGGAAATAGAAAACAAGTCAGTTTTCTGGGAATATAGGATTCATGAAGGGGACAAATTAATCTGGAAACATAGGCTGAAGCCAGATACGTAGAACATATTCTATTAACAATAGAACAAGGAATCTAGGGGGTGGAGACCTTCTGAGACCATAATCAGCATGGTTGAGATGGAGTACACCAAGGCTTTGTGAACTGAAGCAAGATCCCAGTTTCTTCATCTATAAAAGATGAAAATAATTGAAGTGAACATGATAATCCAGAGAGTTGGGAGACCTTTCTCATTCTGGATCTGGGACTCTCCTAAGATTGCACAGCTGCTTACTTGCAAAACAAGGATCAAAATCCATTTGGGATGGAAGTTTGAGGACAAGGCCCTTCTAGCAGCAGCCAGCTAACAATATGGCTTGAAAGCTATCAGGAAACCTGTTTCATGCTCCAAACATCTCCCCCAGTGATGCCAGAAATGACACCATGGGAGATTCATTCCTTACCTCTCCTAGAGAATAATACATGAAGTCACTTACAGTTTAGTGTGAATTTACTCACACTGAGGGGATACCTGCACCTCCCTACCCACCCGTAGGACTCCTTATACATTAAGGAGGGTGAGATAAAATAATCTATCTGAAAAGTCTGGAAAGTTATCCTGTCATGATTAGTTTACCAGAATTCTGACAAGGCAGAAACATCTCCCAAAGAAATATTTCTCATGCATATCTCATCCTGCTTCCTATCTCTTAGACTCTGCAGGGATTAAGAAAATGAAAGGCAAAACCACCAGGGTTGGTCCTAGGCAATTAGGAAGCAGGCGCCTTCTGTCTTCAGCCCCACTGCGGCCATCTCTGAGTTCCCAGTGTTCGCCTACTACCCAATCCCTCCAGAGTAAATTCACACTAAACTGTTAGTGAATTCATGTGTTATCCTCTCGGAGAGGTAAAGAATGAATTTCCCATGGTGTCTTTTCTGGCAACAGTGAGGAAGATTTGGGGTTTGGAATAGATTTCCTGATAGCTATCAAACCATATTGCTAGTTGGCTGCTGCTTCTACTAGAAGGCCCTTGTCCTCAAACTTCCATCCCAAATGGATTTTGATCCTTGTTTTGCAAGTAAGCAGCTGTGCAATCTTAGGAGAGTCTCAAGTTGGCTCAATAGAAGTACGGGATCCAGAATGAGAAAGGTCTTCCTACTCTCTGGATTATTGTGTTCAGTTCTGGGGGCCACATTTTTGGTAAGAAATGCTTCCGCTTGGCAAAGAATTGGAAATTGATTTTCCCCCACAAGAACTCCATTAAGGCATACTGGCATTATGTGTGGCATTACTTAAATAGGGCAGGTATCAATGAAATTATATAAATCCTTGATGTATTGAAGTATTTCAGAATTGTCCTGAGGAATGTAGTTAAGATCATGAAGGGGTTTAAAAGCAGGTCATTTGAGGCTCAATCGAAGATGAAAGAGGGGAGTATTAAGCTTTGACAAGACAGGTAGGAGATTTCAAATTTTTGAAATATTTTAGAGTCAAAGGGATGTCACATGGAAGGGAAAGTAGAATTGTTTTGCCTGGCCCTGCAGCAAAGAACTAGGACCAATGGTTAGAAGTTACAAAGAGGTATATTTAACTTGGATAGAAGAAAGAACTTCCTGACAATTATAATTGCCTAAAACTAAAATAAGCTACCTCACAAAACAATGAATTTCCCATTCAATACAATTCAAACAAACTAGAAGGATGGTGATACCCTCAATAGAAACAGCAAAAGTTAGAAGAGAGGTAGGTTTAGAGGGAAAATATGAGTTCTGTTTAACAAGTTGAATTTGAGATATTTGCAAGACATGCATTCTATATTTTCCAAAAATTGTTAACAGTTGATTGACCATCTCTCCATGGATGCTCAAGAGGAAATTGATGCTTCAGGTAAGTATTGGAATAATACTTTGCATATAGTAGGGGTGTAATTTTTTTCTGGGAGTTATATTTGTTTGTTTTTAAACTTGTTCTCCCAATCTTGCCTAAGCTGGAAGAACAGAGGCCACTCGTGGGCTGATTCCACCACAGATCATCATGGGAGCTTTGGCCTGCCCTGACGTGGGTTGGTAATCCCCTCCTTAGGTAGCCTGGTGGCATTGTCCTCCAAGGAATCCCCATACTGAAGCTAAATTTAGAGCAGACACTCAATTGGCTTTAACTCTACTGCAAACTAAAACTTAACAAGCTTATGCAATCCACCAACCTAAGCTTCCCAGCAGGCCCAGCTAATAAATGTGCATTGGTTAATTGGATAGTTGGTCCTTTGTAGTTCTGAGGTTCTATAATTATGATAGTAATTCCCTGGGCCTCAGTTTCCTCATAAGTAAAATTAAGAACTTGGACTAGATGATCTTCAAGGTCTTCTCTTGACCTAACACTCTATAAAGCTATAATTCTACCCAAATTCTTCTTCCTCTATGTTCCTTAACCCTTAATCCCACTAGAGTCATGCTTATCAAATGTTGATCAGTGGTAAATTATTACTGGTTCACAAATATTTATTACCAGTTCTTACATAAAATCCACAAATTTTACAAATTGAATCCTATTCCTTCTTCTTCTGTGTCCTATTATTTCACCTCCTTTTCTGTACTTTTCCACAACTCCTGGTCTCTGTCTCTGAGCCAAAAGAACCACAGAGAAGGCTTCAGATGCCAGAAAGGGCCCTTGCAGATGATATACATATTTTATTTTTCTAAAATATAAGTTGGCTTAGAAATCACTACAATAGAACACCCCCTTCCCCAATTCTAGTTTGGATTCATTATTCAAGAAACAGGTCTGGCTTTGCTCTTCCCTGGGGTTCTCATGCAATCTCTCTCTCTCTCTCTCCCTCTCTCTCTCTCTCTCTCTCTCTCTCTCTCTCTCTCTCTCTCTCTCTCACTCTCTCTTTCTCTCTCTCTCTTTCTCCCAGTGTTATTGCTTTGTATCCTACCTACTAAGCAGGCAAACAATAGACCTTGTAATATTCAGTATCTTCACAAAGCATCATCTGAAACTTCTTTCATCACTTCTTTCATTATCCAAAGAGGAGGGCTTGATCAATCATGCTGTGCATTGCACAGAAGAGAAGCGGATATTGGGCTAAGACATTGTCTGTATTGGAACCTGATGCTATTCTTAGAACCTTGACCCTTCATCTTGGAAACTTCAAAGCCCACAGCAGGACTCAGGAAGGCTAATGCTGTGTCTCTGCTGACAAAGTGGAAAGAAGGGCTTTTTTTATTAAACTGCCATAGGATTCAGAATTTTTAATACCAGCCAAATGGTTTGCAGGTAGTTTCTAGTACAGCTTAACATCTATATAATACTTTAAGGTTTACAAATTGCCTTGTCTGTGTTGTCTTATTTGATCTTCACAAAAGCTACTTTTATCCCCATTTTACATTTTCCTACCTGAGCCTCAGAGAGGTCAAATGATTTGCTGAGGGTCCCACAGCCTATATCTAAAGCAAGATTGGAATTCAAATCTTCCCTACTCCCAATTCCAAACTCTGTCACCACACCACACTACCTCAGGTCAGAAGACCTTGGTCTGAATGCTAACTTTGCAATTGGTTACCTAAGGCACCTTGGGCAAGTGACCTGGGACTTAGTTTCTTTATCTGTAAAATAACTGGTTTAAATGACATGGTTTCTAAGGTCCTTTCCTGCTCAAAATCCTGTGAAACTTTTTCCCTACCACTACATGGCATAACAGATTATAATGTTAGAACTAGATAGGACCTTGTTGTCACTGTGTTCTTACTCAGTCGTTTCAGTCATGTCTGACTCTCCTTGACACCATTTGGGTTTGGTTTTTTTGGCAAAAGATACTGGAGTGGTTTGCCATTTCCTTCTCCAGCTCATTTAACAGATGAATAAACTGAGGCAAACAAGGTTAAGTGACTTGCCCAGGGTCACACAGCTAGTGTCTGAGGTCATATTTGAACTCAGGTCCTCCTGACTCCTGACCTGGTACTCTATCCACTGTACTACCTAGGTGCCCATGACAGGACTTCAGAGATCCTCTATTCTAAGACCCTCATTTTACAAGTGGGAGAAATGAGGCCCAAGAGGTAAGGTAGATTTCCTGAGTTGTAATGGTTAATTAATGATAGATCTCAGCCTGGAAGCCAAATCTCTAAAACCCTATTCCTACCACTGTGGACACTATCTGTGTTTTCCAAAGGAAGCACTACCTCTGTGGTGACTTCCACAATCTTTCTCATTGACTCTGCTATTCAGAGCAATAACTAAAGCAGGATAGATAGGCCCCAGCTAACGCAGGACCCAACATCAGAGTTGGGGAGAGGGGACAACATGCCTCTTGCCTCCGACAATTCAAAGACCTTTCACCAAGAGCCTCATGGAATCCTGCTACACCATGATGGAAGTGGAGAGGACTATGGCCGGGGAAAAGGAGCAAATGGAGACCAATAGGTGAGGGAAAAGAGTAAACCACTCCCTCTGCAGCTGTGACTAACCCTGGGGTCTACAGCAACCTGGCTGTTGTTCCAGCCCCCAAGAAGATTTGCCCAAAGGTGCAGGGATTCAGAGAAACAACTCTGCTGATGTGTCTCCCCTACTACCCCTGTGGAGTCATTTCTCATTCTTCCCTACCCAAGACGCTCTGTTCCCACCATACCCCTTCTGCTTATCCAACATGTTCACTCCTACCTTTGTGCCTTCACACACGTCTTCCATCTGTGGGCCTCCATGTGATCCAGAGGGAAAAGTATTAGACTGAGAAAAAAAACACTTTTTCTAGAGAGAAAAGCACTCTACACGAGGCTTTTCCTGATCCTCCCAGCTGCTAGTGCTTTCTTCCACCTCCCCCTGCCCTCTCCCCAGAAAAACCTACAGCATATTTATTTTGCATGAATTTATATAAGAGATAGTATGAGTGGAAGAGGGTTCACACTCAGGCCTGCTATAGCAGGAACCGGATTAAAATATAATTGGGAAATGTTTAACAAAATAAATAAAAACACCGTACAACATTGATAATGTTAATTTGTGGTTCTCTAAGTCAATATGCAGCCTGCGAGGATCTGTTTCTATTTGAGTTTGACACCACTGGCCTGGGGATATGGGTAACTAGCCTTGGAGCTTGGAGCCAGGATAGCTTCTATGACAAACTCTTAAATACCCCTTCTACCTCTTAGAGTGGTTGCCAGGATCATAAGATATAACATAATATAATAATACAATATAACATGATGCAATATAGCATAACATAACATAATATGACATAACATGACATGACATGACATAACATAACATAATATAATATAATATGTATGAAAGTGCTTTAAGAACTATGTTACAGAAAGGAGATGTTTGTCACTAATTGGAATGCTCTTCTCCCTGCCAAACAATGCCTCTTTTCCTCCTTTAAAATTCTGCTTTTTTTAAAAAACAAAAAACAACCAAAACAATAAGAACAAAACACTTTCTCTTCCTCTGGGGAGCTTTCTTCAGTTACCCCAATTTAGGTTCTGTTAGGGTATCAAGGTGGCACATTGGATAGAGTGCCAAGGCTGGAGTGAGGAAGACTCATGCTCCTGAGTCCAAATCTGGCCTCAGATACTTAATAGCTGTGTGACTCCAGGCAAGTCACTTAACCCTATTTGCCTCAGTTTCCTCATCTGGACAATTAGATAGAGAAGGGAGCGGCAAACCACTCTAATACCTTCGACAAGAAAACCCAAATGGTGTCACAAAGAGTCAGACATGACTGAAACATTGAACAACAATAAGATTTTGTCCAACTGTGTGTCCTTTCAGAAGTTATATATGTGGCTGACATTAAATCCATACTGATTTCATTTTATGCAGTATTCTTCATGTGGGTTTATTCTATGCCTCCCATTGAGGCAGTGAGCTCTTCAAGGGCAACGACAGTGGCTTTCTGTTTCTTCCCCCTTGACAGCCCTGCTCAGGGCCCATAACTAATGTGGCACAGCTAAGGCTTTTCCCCAAGGTGTCAACATAGATTGGTGGTGGAGGGGGAGGCAGAGAAGGGATATTAATATCTATATTATATATATATATATATATATATATATATATATATACATATATCTCAATAATAATAGCTAGAATTTAAATAACACTTTATAGATTTCATTAATAGTCTGATTTGATCACCCAAACAATCTCATGTGGTAAGTAAGGCTATCCTACAGGATAATAGTTAGCATTTATATAGTATTTCAAGGTTTACAAAGTACTTTGCAAATATAAGCTCATTTTATCCTCATGATAACCCTGAGTTGTTGTTCAGTCATTTTTCAGTTGTGTCCACTCTCTGTGACTCCATTTGGAGTTTTCTTGGCAAAAGTACTGGAGTAGCTTGCCATTGCCTTCTCCAACTCATTTTACAGATGAGGAACTGAGGCAAACAGGGTAAGTGACTTGCCCAGGGTCACACCATTAGCAAGTATCTGAGGCTACATTGGAACTCAGGACTTCCTGACTCTAGGCCTGGTGCTCAATCCCTGTGTCACTTAGCTGCCCAATAACCCTGGGAGATAGGTACTATTATTGTCTCCAGCTTTACAGATGAGGAAACTGAGGCAGCCAGAAGTGACTTCCTCAGTATCACACAGCTAGTAAGTGTCTGAGGCAGGATTTAAACTCAGGTCTTCCTGACTCCAGGTCCAGCACAGTATCCACTGTGCCACCTGGCTACCTCTCTATTCAATAGAAAAAGACATTATGTTACAAAGTGGAAAGAGATGGGAAGACCTGGCTGTGTGACCGTGGACAAGTAACTAAAGCTCTTAGTGGTCTAGACCACTCTCTACTGGTCATAATTAAATAGAACGTACCAACCTGCATTGGTAGGAGAGTTTCCTAACCATGGAATTCCCAGAGCAGTGAAGTCACAGCACCAGCCATATCCCTCTAAAGATGAAGAACCAGGGGCCCTCTGACACATGAATCTACCTGCCTGAGTCACCTCGCCATCAGTCTGCAGAGCCAAGACTAACTCCCCACCATCCTCGCTTTGAATCTTTGCCACTGAAGCCACAGCACTTATTTCCTGCCCCTGGTGCCCCGGTTCCCCATTCTCTTCTCCTACAAGACTCTTCACCCAGCAGCTGGCCAGTCACTCAGTCAGGGTAGACTCCGTGGCTGCCTGTCCATTCACCGTAGGGCACTGTCGTTTGTGGTGGGGCCCTCACCGCAGAAATGGCAGCAGATGAACAAAGCTCTCCTGATGGCAGAGGCAGGCTTTGTCCTTCTCTCACCTTCCCTTTTTCCTTTCTAAATTACTCCCTATTGTACAGCATCTGCTCCCTTCATAGATGCATATGCTTCTTCCTTTAAATCTGAATGCCTGTCTAGGAGCCCGTACAGGGAGCTGCATACAAATACAGAACAGAAAGTTATCTTTCGAAGTCATCTGGTAAATCAAATCTGCAGGTTCGGGTAGCATTTCTCAGGTAAGTGGCAGCCAGTAATACAGTCAGGCCTGGAAATACCAGACCTCCCTTGGAGTCAAATGATATTTCACAAATTCTTTCTGTTCTTCTAGGTACAGGCAGAAAGCTAGGGGAATTGCTGATGGGAACTCAGCTTCTTCCCAGGGTTCACCTCTCAACTACCTCAGCCTCCCCAGCAGCACGGGGATGAGAGGATAGAGATTCAGGATGTGCCTAAGCCCCAACAAAAAGCAGCATATTTCCCTGGGGAATCTTAAGTGCGTAGACAGGTCCAATGGATAATTCACACTCCTAATTTTTTTAATTGTTTCTAAAATAGTATGTTGGGGTTCTGAGCTGCCCCTGAGCACTTGGCTTAGCTCTCCCTTTTGTTTCTGTAGAGGAAACCTTTCAGGTTAAGACTCTGCAAGAGGGCTAACTAGGTAGCTAGATGGTATAGTGAGTAGAGTGCTGGGCTTGGACTCAGTAAGATCTGACACTTACTAGCTATATGACCCTGGGCAAGTCATTTGACCCTGTTTACCTCAGTTTCCTCATTTGCAAAATGAGCTGGAGAAGGAAATGACAGACCACTCTGGTATCTCTGCCAAGAAAACCCCAAATGGGGTCATGAAGAGTCAGACACTATTAAAAAAAAATGACTTGAACCACAAACTAATAGCACCTACCTCATAGGACTGTTGTGAAGATCAAATAAAATAATATTGGTGAAGTGTTTTGCCAACTGTAAAACACTATGTGAAAGCTAAGTACTGTTATTATTATTTTTATCATCTGCCTGTTATTATCATTATGAGGATAAAATGAGATCATATTTGTGAAGTACTTTGTAAACCTTGAAATACTATATAAATGCTATTTATATTTATTATGCCTTATTATGAACTTTCTGAGCTGGGAAGATAATCTTTCTTATGAAACAAATGACACTTGGGAGGGGAGAATCAGAAGGAAAAGGAGAGAAAAGGCGTGTGTGTGTGTGTGTGTGTGTGTGTGTGTGTGTGTGTGTGTAAGCACGCGCAATGAATCTGAGTTTGCATATTTCATTGCCACCCACAAAAGGTGTCACAAAAGGTGGCCACAAAAAGGTGAGGCAACTCTTGGAGCCATGCTTCTCTTTTCATCCCATGAGCAAAAAGAGTCTAATAAAGATGATATCAACTGGGGCCTGGCAACGAGAGAGCAAAACCAGAGTTACTGCAAGTTCCTAGATGCACTTTCTATTGGATAATGACATAGTTTTATTTTTATTTTTAAAATAAATTTATATTGACCTTTTTTTGTTTTTACATTGCCAAAATTTCTCCCAATAGCCCTTCCCCTCTCCCTCCCAGAAAGCCATCCCATATAACAAATAATATTTTTTTTAAAAAAAGAAAACCAAAAAAGTCAGCTAAACTGGTCAATACAAAAATTTGGAAATATCTTCATGTTCCATATCCATTGAACTTCCCACCTCTGCAAAGGAGTGGAGTTGGAGCATCTTGTTATGTCTATTTTTGGGGTGATGCCTGATCTTTGTAATTCTACAGTTTTTTTTTCCTTTGTAATTATAGAGGACTAGATTTAGTTCCCTGGGAGAGCAGATCCAGCTTCACTGATTGATTTCATTGATTCACTTGCAATTACTTTGTGGTGGTTGTTCTTTCCATTGACATTGTTGCAGCCATTGTGTATATTGTTTTCTTGACTCAACTTTGACTTCACTCTGCATCAGTTCATCTAGATCTTTCCACGCTTCTCTACTGCAGAAAGTGCTACTCTGATGGGTTGGCCATGTTATTCGAATGCCAAACATACATTTGCCTAAGAGACTATTTTACAGAGAACTCGCACAAGACAAGTGCTCACATAGAGGTCAGAAGAAGCAATACAAGGACACTCCCAAGGTCTCTCTGAAGAACTTTGAAATTGATTGTGAGAATTGGAGACACTGGCACAGGACTGCCCCGCATGGCATGCCCACATCAAAGAAGGCACTGTGCTCTATGAGCAAAGCAGAATTTACAGTAGCTCAAAAGAAATGTGAGATGCTTGAATTTAGAGACATCTCCATTCCAGATTTCTGCACAGACTATTTGTGCTCAGCCTGTGGTAGAGCGTTCCAGACTCATATTGGTCTGATCAGCCACAGTTGGACACACTGTACATTGACCCTGATATAGTGATGCCTTCTTCAAGAACAAAGGACAACGACCATTTGGATTCCTCATAGTCATCATTTCTTACAACACTAATATTCCATTATATTCATGTATCACAATTTGTTTGGCCATTCCCCAATCAATGGATCAATGGGCATCTACTTTGTTTCCAGTTCTTTGATATCACAAAAAAAAAATGCTGCTATAAATATTTTTCATGCATATGGAGGCAGGGGAGAGGGTATGCTTTTATAAGACAAAAGGTGTTTTATTTCCAGAAAAATCTAATCTCTCTGATCTTAAAAGCCATCCACTTAGCCTAGAATTTTAACAATATATCATTGACTTTCTAGTCACTGCTTTCCTAAAAGGCCTACCCACAAATCACTTCAAGACATTGTCCCTCAGTTCCCAAGGCAGCCTCTCATCACAGACAATAAAGGCTAGACCTGCTCTCCCAGGAAACTGGATCTAAAACCTTATTCTTAAAAGTTAGATTCCAAAAAACAAAGTACACAACCACTACAGTTTGGCTTATTTATCCACGATTGTTTCCTAGTGGGGAGCAGAGAACTGTGTCTGTCCCTTTATGTGTTAACTTCCCGGTATCCTCACTCTAACATCTGTGCTGGGTCCCCCAAGGCCTACTAACCATGTGCTCTAGCTCTTATGCCAAAGCTTCAGCAAGACAATAATTGGTGGGAGTCAGAGAGTGGAGTGTCCACCAGGAACTGTCATGGTACTTTTGAGAGTTTTCTTCTTTCTTCACATCCCTATCTGACTCTCCTCAGCTGCCCTTCTAACTAATTTCCTCCTTTCCTACTACTTCACTTTTTTTCTGTCTTTTCCCCTTCTCACTCTTATCTATTCTAGAATTCCTTTTTGTCTTCTATGGCCACTGAACTTCAACAAGTGAAACACATGGATTTAGAGGTTCAGCTGAATGTCAGATCATAGGACAAGTATATGTAGAGTCTCCCACAACCTCCTTTTATAGGGGGCTCAACATCCCAGCCAGCCACCATTTGCTACCAGCTCCTCTGCTTGGTTTTGACTCCACCATCAAGTTCATTGTGCCCCCCTGCTCTGAGTACCCTCCGACACCTCCCTTTCACCTCCCTTTTTTTCATTGTCTTTCCCCATTGGATTGAAAGCTCCCTGAGGACACAGACTGTCTTTTTCTTATGTGTATTCTTGGTGCTTAGCACAGTGCCTGACACATGGTAAGCACTTAATAAATGCTTATCATTTTGTATCATAGTCCAGTCTCCTAATGTTACAAATGATAAAGTAGAGGCCCACTACGATTACATAAGTCACATAGATAGTAAGTAATAGATCTGTGATTTATACTTAGATCTTCTCATCCAAAAATCCAGCATCCTAGGACTCACACAAGCACTCCTTCCTCACCAAATTTTAGTGTTTTAGAAAAAAAAATACTATACACTTGCCATTAGTCTTAAAACTTCAGATGAATTTTACATTTTTACCTGTTCCCTAAAACCCAGAATATAAATATGGTGATACGATACAAAGAGTATAGCCAGGTGGCATGAAGGATAAGAGAACTGGATTTGAAGTTGGGAAGACCTGGGTTCAAAGCCAGTTTCTGACACTTACTAGTGTGCCCGGGAAGGTTATGTAACTTCTCTGTGCCTCAGTTTCTTCATCTGTAAAGTGGGGATAATAATAGTGCCTTCCTTCTGGGTTATTATGAGGATCAAATGCAATATTTATAAAGCACTTTGTAAACCTTCAAATGTTATATAAATGCTATTGTTGTGGTGGTTATTCTCCACATTGCCCATCTCTCTCTCCCTTCTTAGAGTTCTCTACTAGCTGTTTCCTATCCCTGTAATCTTTTCCTCTTGATAATGCAATTCTTAGATCTCTTTTCTCTGGCTTGGATAATCCATTCCCCATTTCTAATTCTAGTCCCCTCTTCTGCCTGGGATTTGGTTGATTGGGCACAGGGGTGTTTCAGGAGGAGTAATTACATATTCCACTCTCCTTCTCTTCCTCCATTTCCAAAGAATAGGATCATCCTTATTATTATTGGAGCGTCTACAGCAGGGGGGGAAGGGGCAATCATCTGGTGAAATTATAATGGTAGCTGTCCAACTGGGATATAGAAAAGCATTGTAAAGGACCAAAGAGCCAGGGCTAGATCATGATCAAACCTCGTCCCTCCAATGGGACTCCATCTACTTTCCTTTCAAACCCAAAAGATGTAAAACGCCACATCATCAAAAGAACAGAACTTTTTTTTTCCCCTTCTTCTTCTCATGCATTGGCACAAATAATGGTCACAAGGTCTTCTCAGCAGATGCTCATTACCTAAGCCAGTCACCAAAGAGCCTTCTCCAAAGTTCACCACTGTGCACTACTCACCTCGTGGCACAAAGGGACATTTGCCTGTTAGCCCTGTTTCATCAGTGTGGCATTTCTTTCTACAACCTCTGAAGCCTGCAGAAGCCTAGAGGCATTTGATCGCTTCGAGCATTTCATGTTTAAAATATCCCTTATTTAAAGTGACTTTATTATTCCTTCAGAACAGCCCAAAATATCATTTTAGTTTTACAACCATGGCTATGGAGTTGAACTCTACGGTGGCTCTTGTCTCCATTCCAAACTTCTCCTTATTACTTGGGTTTTTTGGGTAGAACTGGATTAAGTGGGATCAGGAGGCGGGGAGATGCCCCCCCCTTCCCTCCAATAACAACACCAACCAACAACCGCATGCCATTTGGTCAAATCAACAAGAATGGATTTGGACATAGATAAATCTCCAGATCATACGATCACAAGTTCATAGATTCAAAGCTCTTAATGAAACTCCAAGGCCATCTGATCCAACCCCTTTGTTCAACAGATAAGGGCAGTCAGGCCCATAAAGGTAAAAGGTCACGTATGCAATACGGAGCAGAGCCAGGATTCAAAACTAGGTCATGTGACTTTAAATCCAGTACTATTTCCCTTGTGCCAATTACTCAGTCTTGGAGATGTCTGTGGCCAAATAATTTATTAGTGAGTGTGTGCCAATCTCTCTGACTTGTAGAATGAGCCTTAGTATACAGATATGTACATATATTTAGATATAAGTATCTAGATATCTGCACATATTTATAGGTAGATAGATAGATAGATAGATAGATAGACAGATAGATAGATAGATAGATAGATAGATAGATAGATAGATAGATAGATAGATAGATTATACATTACTGTGATGGATTTAAAGTCAAAATGGCTTAGTCAAATCTACTTGAGCTTTCACTCCACTAGGATAGCCTTCAGAAAGCCCATGATCATAATATATTCATGCCATTATAGGGATCAAGAATAAGACTTAAGTAGAGGAATGACTAATTGAAAGACATGATTATTAAACTAATACATAACTAAAATTCAATCTTTTCCAAAGCATAATTACAGAATAATTATATAACTACATATAAAAGTTGTATTTGTAGAACTATGTAAGTATAACTTATATAGGCAGTTACCTGGCAAAGTAGATAGAGAGCTGGACATGAATGGAAGAACTGAGTTCAAATCTCACTTCAGATACTAGTTGTGTGGTCTTAGGTCAGTCACTCAACCTCAATCTGCTTCATTTTCCTTGTCTGTAAAATGGAGAAAATAATAGCCTTTACCTCCCAGGGTTGTCATGAGGCTAAAATAGATAAGATTTGTAAAGTGCTTTGCAAATTTTAGTGTCATATAAATGCTAGCTATTATTGCTTAAATAATTCAGCACTAGAGTAATTAGTGTTGCTCCTCTCACCACCTCTGCAACTCCTCTCCCTGGGGATCATATTGTGAAATGGTATTGTCTGAATGAGAGCATGCAGTCCTAGGCTCTTTGTACTGTGTTGCACAAACACACAAACATTGTGGGCCTTGATATCTTTCTCTTGGAACAAGTGTAAAATTTTTTAAAATGTCATTGTAAACTGTGAGGATGCCATCATTAAAAGTAATATTGTCTCTGAAGCACTAAAAATAGTAATAAAGAAATTGAAGAATAATGTAAGCATTTGTCTTTTTAACCAATAAATTAGGTCAGAAAACCACAGAATTTCAGAGTTGCAAGAGCCTTAATTGTCCAAGTTGCCCAATTGATACCCCCCAGTAAAAGAATCACCTCTAGAACAAAGGTTCTTAACATAATTTGTTAATATTAGTAATTCAATATAATTGGTTTCTTTTGTAGTCTTCTACGTTGCATCAAGACTCAATGTCCACCCATTTGTCATACTTCTCCCCTTTCGGGGTCATGTAAATAAGTCTCATCCATCTTCTGTGGAAAAGCCCTTTACATATTACTTGGAGGGGGGAGGAGGGAGTGGTATTATCAATACCATTTGTGAGTTCTCCACCTTAGTTTTGGGCACGTTAGCCATTTCTGCACTACACTGTACTTTCTGACACCATTTGACTGTTTGTGAACTTCAGGTTACATGAGAGTCATTACAGCCAAGAAAACCGCTACAGTTTCTCCCAAAGGCCCACTCCATTAAGCCAACCAGTCAACTCAACCACAACTCAAGATTCTCCATTGATCACTCTTGTCTCTTCAGAAAAAAAAGACTCCCTGAGTTGTTTGTTTGTTTTTTTTTTTATCTTGTTGGGTTGTCCCAAGAATGAGTATGGAAAGCACTACTCAACCTGTATGTAACCCGGGTCCTGGGTTGACCATGACAATAAACAATTCATCAACAAAATTGAAATTGGGAGGTGGGGAGGAAAGTAGGAAAAAGGAACCATCATTATTTTTTGGAAAACATAGCTCATTTTGGCCCTGCCACCCAGGGTCATCCCCTTTGACTCCTCCCTAGTGAGAGACTTTCTACAGAGACCCGAGTGCGTTAGTCTTTTGCTTCTATGAGCTCCCATTTTATGATATGGAATTCTAATGCTAGAGCCCCCACTCAGCACCTCTGCTCAGTGGTTCGAAGTGGGTTGAATTGTAGCCTGCGGCAGGGGGTGATAAATGTAGCATAAGCTGACTTTCCCCCAGCAAACTGCAAATTGCCTGAGCAGTGCAGCCCACAAAAGGTTCCCGTGGAGTGAATTTATCTTGCATTGCTGGGAGGGAGAGGGAAAGTGGAGAGACCAGGCATTCTATTTTTGCAAAGTCACATTCGATCTTGTTCAACGTGTAGTCCACGCATCTTCTAAAGGGG
Organism: Vombatus ursinus; assembly: GCF_900497805.2. Lineage (NCBI taxonomy): Eukaryota > Metazoa > Chordata > Mammalia > Diprotodontia > Vombatidae > Vombatus > Vombatus ursinus. The sequence continues at coordinate 45,081,616 of NW_020954576.1, forward strand.
GCTCCAATGGAAGGGAAAAAAAATGCTGGCCCAGGAATGTAGACCAGATAAAGGGATTTATTTTTAACACCGTCGGAGTTCACGACTATGTGAGCATTTCAATTTCAAGTCATTCTCTCCTGAATGATAATAATGTGTTCTGCTGGAGTGAATGTTATGTCACCCAATATTTCAGGACTGAGAAAAATGCACCATGGAACAGGGGATGCCAAGATTGTCATAGAGAGAGTCTCCATTCTCTATGGGTCACCTGTTTCTTCAAAACAAGAGAGGCATAAGACACTTATCTCCCTTTCCATAATGCTCTTTCATCTCCACTCTCCACCTGGGAGGTCAGTTGGGCCACTCTGATCAGTTTTCCTCTAGGCCAATTTGATTAGCACTCGTCAGGTTTGTCAAAACAACTTCTGCTCAGAATCTTCCCCAAGGTTAGTGAATGATTGAGACCTTGGAAGGAGATTAGTACCTATGGAATTAAATTCAGAGTATATTTAAGTCAAGTACCTCAGAACCAAGTGCTCTCTGTCTCCCAAGATGGGTGGTCACAGCACCACTGTCTGTATGTATATTTTTGCTGATGCCTCTTAATCGTATTACTCCTCTATTCAAAAACCAAGGAGCACCAAGATGGCACAATGGATAGAGCCTGGAGTCAGAAAGACTCATCTTCTTGAGTTCAAATCTGGCCTCAGACACTTACTAGCTATGTGACCCTGGATAAGTCACTTAACCCTGATTGCCTCAGTTTCCTCATCTGTCAAATGAGCTGGAGAAGGAAATGGCAACCATTCCAGTATCTTTGCCAAGAAAACCGCAAACGGGGTCACAAAGAGTCAGACACAACTGAAAAACACATTCAAAAACCATCACTGGTTCCCCATCATCCATGAGATGATTTGTTCCTGAGTGTGCCTATCATCAAGTTCCCCCTTCCCCCTTCCTCACCATCACCAAGTGCATTCAAGTTAAACCTCAACACTAACAGTTCACATTTCCATAGATCTAAAAATAAACAAACAAACCCTGTGAGTTTATATGTGATCATCCCCATTTTAGAAGTATAGAAACTGAGGACCTGGAAGAGACAGTATTTGAACCCAGGTCTTCTAAGGTTCAATGTTCTTTCTACCATACCCTGAACGCAGAACAAAGAACATGGGATGTCAAAGTTGGAAAAATCCTTGTTCATTCCTATCTTGGAAGCTAGAGAAGCCTGTGCAGCGTGGAGTAAGCTGAGCTCCAAAAGTGATTCTGTGACTGGGAGATTTAGCCTGTCCAGCCTCCAAGCAACTGTGGCATTTGAACACCTGGCTGGGCTATGGGAGATCAAAGAAAGACCTATCAGTATTAAGAAATGTCCATCGACTTTTTTTGCAATGATAGATACCTAAATTTAGAGTAATCATGTACACATCTAGAAAATGTTGGGCAGATCTTATGACTGATTTGTATAAATATATATCTACAGCAACACTTCCCTTAGCCAGGAAGATGGTACAGTGGATAAAGCACTCATCCTGGACTCATGAAGACCTTAGTTTAAATCCTGTCTCAAACACTTAGCCAACCCCAGGGAGGTCACTTCATCTCTGTCTTCCTTAGTTTCCTCACCTGTAAAATGGGGATAATAGCCCCTATCTCTCAGGATTGTTGCAAGGATAAAATGAGATAATATTCATAAAGTGATTTGTAAATCTTAAAGAGCTTTGTCAATGCCAGCTATTAGTGGCAGTAGTAGTTGTAGTAGTAGTAGGAGGAGGAGGAGGAGGAGGAGGAGGAGGAGGAGGAGGAGGAGGAG